>NC_092822.1:42077500-42265000 GCF_023375885.2 Dermacentor andersoni
ACGTGCAGTACTACCTACACAGTTCTCTATATCGGCGACGAGCTCGTATACTGTGCGTTTCAAGAATGAGGGCGGAGTTGTTTACAACAGCAGACATATCCGCTTACCGCACCGTCTTGGGAAATGTCGACTCTTTCGCAACTCGGCTACACGTACATGCTCTTGTCTTGAAAGGGGTTGGGGTTCACGTTTTGTAGAGGTAGTGCCAGAGGCCGCGCGACAGAGAACAGTGGTTTCGGCGAGACGCTTCAAACATGCCGCGTAACCCGTTTCTTGAAAAGCTGCAGCTACGTAAAAGAGCGAAGGAAAAAAAAAAGCGGCAATGAAGAAAGAAGGCGATTGACATAACGAACAAGAAACGAGAAACGAAAGAAAGAGGGAAGGAATAAACGAAGAAACGGTATGATAGAGCAAGGGACGGTAGGAAGGAAGGAATAAATAAACAAACGAACAACTCAACAGTTGAAAGAAAGTGTGAATAAACGAAATACAAGCAATGAAGTAGCAAGGATGAATACATGAAGGAAAGAACGAAAGAAAGAAAGAAAAAAAGAAAGAAAGAGAGAAAGAAAGAACGCACAAGCAAGCAAGAAGAGGCAGCTTTATATACCACTGGTGCAGTAAACATTCGGGAATTCGTCAGAGGCAGCTAGGATTCTGCAGTGACGTAAAAAAGTTGTTCGGTGGGTGGACCTTGTGTGGTGTGTACGGTGCGCTGCAAGATGGAAGCTTATACGAGTGACGAACATGAGTGTCTGCCATCCAGCGAGACTTCGAGAAAAAATAAAAACGAAAAAATAAAAAGAAATATGGGTAAGGTGCTTGCGTTCTCTATGTTCGTGCAACTGCGGATAGCCGTTTCTTACTGGATGATAGAAGAAAAAAAGTATAAGAAAAGCCCAGTAAAGCTGAAAAAAAAAAACAGTAATGGTGTCAGAGCCGTGGAGAGCTTGGCAAGATGGAAAGACAAACGTGCGAAGAATGCGTCATGTGTTTGTCAGCTCGCTCTTGGTCGATGAAGAGTTTGTATTTTTGAAATTCTCGCTTTCGCTGACGGGGACAAGCCGAAACGAAAAGGAAAAAAAAAACACGAGAAGAACACGACAAGGGAGAGAGAGAGGGAGAGAGTGTGTGTGTGTGTTTCTGCAGGCGAAGCGAGAGTGCAAATCGATAGGCTTGTTCTAAGTTAGGTTAAAATACTGACCTCGTGTGTCCTTCTCCCACAAAAACCTTTTTCTTTCTATTATTTTTTTGCGTTCTCGTCATGTCTATTTCGTCAGAATTGAGCAAAAGCCTCGAGGGTGGGGGGGCAGAAAACGGCAAGGACGAGCATTGACCGAACTGGCAGTTCGGAAATGTCGAGCGCGCGCGCTCGGAATTTCCGTCTGCAAAGGAATAAGAAATATAACTAGAAAGACGTCTCCGGAGGGGGGGAGTCTCGTGGCAGCGAGGCGGCAGGCGCAGCTCGAGCGAGATAGCTGTGTCTCGAACGAAGGAGCGACGGACGTCGGCTGGACTTGACAGCGGGAAAAAAAATTATGGAATTCGTCGTCGTCGTCGTCGTCGTCGTCCAAAGCTGTGGGCACTCCCCGCTCGCACCGTGTTATTCTGGGATTCTAGCTCGCTCGAGTAAGTCATGTATTTGCGCGCGTTAATTATTTAATTTCCTCTCTGTGGCATCGTTTTGTTTTGATAAACGTCACGGGGGCCTAAAAAGGTTATCGTGCATGCACTGCTTAGCAGGAGGCCGCGGGATCAAATCCCGGTCACGCATGCCGCATCTCCATGGAGGTGGAATGCAAACAAACAAACGAACAAACAAACGAACAAACAAACAAACAAACAAACAAAGAAAATGGTCAGTGTAGAGTGCATTGCGTGCAGTTCAAAGAACCTTATCTGGACAAAATTAATCCGGAGGCCCCTGTATACGGTGTGCTTGATATCTATATCGCGGTTTTGGTGCGTAAAACCGCAGAATTTAATTTCTGTTTGCATTTTAGGGAGCACCAGCTGTAGAGTATATGTAGACATTTCGCAAGGCCTACGCAGGCATAATATTGGCCTGCTAGACCTGCACAGTCGTCCGGCTGTAGATGCGCACGTGTGAAACGTCCCAGCACCCCTTTACGAAATCTTCTTGTGCCCAAAGGACTCGACGGGATTTGCGCCCTTGCCACCTTGCCCAGGACTGTCCACCCTTACGGTGGGCCGAGTGTCGGCCAATTTCGGTGGGTACGTAACGTAGCTGGCACTTGTATTGAGGTTATTAATCTTCATCCTACTACGAGTCCACTGCACGGACAAAGGCGGGTCGTTCAGACCTCGATTTACTCGTGCTGCTACACCCATCGAATACCTGCATAGTTCTCCGTTTCATCGGTCCCTTTAATCCTATACCAACCATTATTGGGGTCTCTAATTGTAACTGATGCGCACAAAAAAAGAAAGAAATGAAATAAATAGTTAAAAAAAATTCTGTTTTGCGCGAACTGGGACATTAACGTTTTTTTTTTCTCCCTCCTGAAGGAAGCCAGAGAAAGAGCATAAAAAATAATGGTCTTTGATTCAAACAGGCCACCTTCTCTAATGTCTTGTCATCCCTCCATCGCCTTGACTTATGGCTTAACCATGCATGCTAAATCATTTGTAAATACACAAGAGCTTGCTGTCATTTTTAGCAGTGGCAGGAACGTTAGTGCAGTACTTATTCACTGGCGATTACCAAATTCACAAAGCTATAGTAATCATTTATTGATAACACGATTTGATGTACCCTTTCATATTGCGCACTGATTGCCTTCAGCAAATGCATACGCGCATTTACAAGTCGTTTTTTGAGCACATATTGCCGACTTTTCCGAGCACAATGTCTACTGCCGCTAAGTCCAACTTCTTCGACCCTCATTCCAAAAAAAAAAGAAGATACTGAACCTATAATTGTTCGTAAAAGAAAATTCTAGCTAATGCTGGCGCTGGACATATTGTTCGGGAGGGCGGCCGGCAAGTGGGCAGCATCAGTTATACGAGCGAAAAGCTTTGCGAGTATTACGCTGGGGTTCTCCGGTGTCTCGATAACTCCAGTATAGCGTGTGTTCGCCTTTAGGGGTGGCATCATTCATCATTCGAGGCTCTTGCGTCGTAGACGCCATCGCTGAAGCTCACGGGAGACCGTCCATCTTCCGAGCCGTCCGACCTGCGTGCGTGACCTGCACTTCAGCTTTTTCGTCCGCTTAATATAAAGTCCACGGAACGTGCCCTCTGCCTCTGCCCCGCATTTCATGCCGCCATTATGAGCGTGGCTCCAGCATGACGTCACGAAAAAGTATCTGCTGCCTCTCCTTCGCACATTACGCGAAAGTAACGTTATTAAACGCCAGCTCTGGTAAGCTCTCGGTATCGTGAGTTTATTCTGTGGAAACGGGGCCACCCACGCGCTCTTGGGAGTTTGCCTCTCATAAGTATTAAAAATGCTGACGGCAAGCTTAATTTCGAGCGAAGGCTTGCAAATTAAAGGTTCGCTAACAAAATAGCGGTCTTAAAGGGCTTGATATTAGCTGTCTTTTTTTTTTTTTTTACCGCGGAAGTGGCTTTACCCGGTGTCTCAGGCAGACTTTCTTGGCCGGAAACTACGTTATCGCGCAACGTGTCTTGCTTATAACTCTTAACTGCCTGTATCACGCGGACCAAAGGTGATCCGCGGTGCTTGTCAGAGGAACAAATGTTAACGAGAGGTGTTTGCATAGAGAAGAATGCGACACACATTTATGGTAACATTAAACGCTTCCATACGCCTTGTTTCACAGTGGCACATACCCGTTCTGGTGGAATTGGCCGAGAAGTGTCACGTGACGGGTGGCATGTAAGCAGTTGCGCAACTCTGAGGCCCAACTCCTTCATTACGCGAGAAAATGTCCTTACCCACTTCAGTATGCACTGAACCCCGGAGGGAAAGCAAAGAAAATGTTTCTCAGTAAAAATTCTACTGAATTGACCAAGCTGCATTTTTATATTTCACGTTGCGAGGCAATGTAACTTACATTTCCTTTATATAATTTTTTTTTTCAGTTATGCACTTAAGTACAAATGGGACAATTGTCGCCGCTGGAGTTCACAATGATGGCGCCAAGTCAGCGTCAGCATACTTCGTTAACGGTAATTCCTCCACTGACGAAAGCCCCGTTTTGCCCTACAAGTGACGCTTTAAACGCATTGGGAGCACCGATAACTCGCCTTAGTGACCCTGATGTATGGCTTGAGTATTCCTTTAAGTTTCCAGGCACCTGCATTATATGTGCCATGGTAATGCGTTATTACTTGCCAATAAGTCAAGGAATAAGCCTGTGGGAATTTCATAGTCGCTGCCTCAATTTCTCGTTTTTTTTTAATCTGTTTGACTAGCAAGCAAGGAAGTACAGCTGCTACCGACACGCTACTTACGTTCGAGAAGAAAACGCAAATATATATTTAAAAAAACACGAGGTCACGCTAACCCTCATTAAACTAATTACCCCTAGTGTTTCTACGCTACATCTTGCGTTTTCTATATACCAATTACATTCCTTAACGTTTTTTTTTACATATTTAGATCACAAATACTTAAAGAAAACAAACGGGAAATATGATAATTAGGAAAAGATACCTAAAGTTATTATAATAAAATTTGCAAGCAGGCAGCCATTAAAGCAAGGTTCCAAGAGCGCTACCACAAGCACTTTTTCAAAGTTGTAGTAATTGGTTTTCGAAGGTGCAAATCTTCAGACACAAACGACGCTTTGCCCAACGCACAGGCCCTTAGAAACTTAGAGCCAGCATGTAAAGCGCACAGAAGTGAGGCATGTGGATGGCACGTCTGATGAAGAGAACATGCTGACGGTAATTCCAGCCTGCGAGATGTCTTTTTTTTGTTTGTTTGTTTTTATGGTGGGGCGTAGCGGCGGCGCGCTAAATATATAAAAAAGAGTGTTCCTTCGTGTAGTGATGAAACGTTCCTTTGTTGCCTAAGGGCTTGGGAAACCGAAAGGAAGCAACATGTGATATTTCTTACACAAGGAAGCTTTGTAACTCCTTTTTTTTTATTGAGCACTCTATCTTCTTCATTCTATTCCTTCTCGAACAACCTTTGGATGCAGTTGAGCACCTCTGGTAATTTTC
The DNA here is from genome assembly GCF_023375885.2 of Dermacentor andersoni. NCBI lineage: Eukaryota > Metazoa > Arthropoda > Arachnida > Ixodida > Ixodidae > Dermacentor > Dermacentor andersoni. Next base: position 42,082,655 of record NC_092822.1, read on the forward strand.
TTTTGAACTATTTCTGTTTCTTTTTCTATTTTTGCATTTGCCCGATGTTCTATTTGCTGCTCTACAGGCCGTTATAGTCACTCCACGTTAGCTCTTGCGTACCGAAAAAAAATTGCGAAATACACCATTTCAGAAGTTTATATGAAGCAGGTTCTTTTTTTCTCTTGTTTGTATGTCCTTATTATTATTAGTGTTAATATTACTGAGCGAAGAGATTGCACTAGACTACACACCATTGTCGCTTTGCGCAAATACAAATTTCATGGCGTGCTGCAAATTCCTGAAAGCGCAAGCTTCGTTGCCCTGCAAGGATTCGTTATTACGTCAGAGTAATAAAGACATTTCTGCGCGCAGTGACCCATTTATGCTCATTAAAGTAGTTTCTTCTTTTTTTTTTTTTTTGAACCATTCGGTTATCCCAGATTTCCCTCTTTCTTTCTTTCTCTTGGCATGCTTTTTATTTTTTTGCATTCTATAACGTGCAATTTTTCCTGAAATACTTTATAAACTGGTTTATTCTTTTCTTTTTCAAGGCATACATTCCATCATCTCCATAAATGAAATAAAAAGGCTGCAAAGACACTGATTTCAGCGTCCTTACTTGTACAGAAGTGTATAGGCTTGGGTTGGTCCGTAAAACATAGTTACACTGGAAGCATAGCGCGCAAAGGACGATCCACAAAGACAGGACAAGCGCTAATGGTTCCTTTCAAACTTTTAAATAACTACTACACACTAACGGTTTGTATTCGTAATCGATACTTCAAGTATTCGCTTACATGTACCCCTGTTACTGCTACGTAATCTTTGCTTGAACGTTCTTATCGTCTCATGGTTGTTTCTTGAACACATAGTCAACTTTTGTTGCATTGAATGACGTAGCCTTGATATAATGATGTAGCGAAATAACCTCTAGTGTAGGCTAGCGTTGATGTCCTGATAATCCATATTGAAGTCAATCTCGCTCTATATATTTTGAAGGTTAATTTGCCACCATGACTCCTGGCTGCAGATCCTTCGCCAAGGGCCTCTTCATCCAACGCCTGTTGCTTTGATTTGCTTTGGCACCTGTCAACCCATAAAGTTTTACAACACAAATAGTTTGAGGTAACACTGCCCTGTTGTCTGGATGGGCCCCTTGTGCAGCAGTAATATCGATTCCCATAAGTTCCACTAAGTATATTAAATATTCGTACAAATATGTTCCGCTGAGTTGGTTGAATCTATGTGCAACACAATAAAGGTGTTTCACTTAGTGAATATTACGGGGATCAGAATTAAGGGTGACGTTTTAAGGGTGGTGTATAAAGGTGAAACAGTATTAAGGATGATGTTTGCTGATACAATAACAGTTGCAAGAAACTCGACCAACCGAAAAGCCGACGCTTAAGAACAACAGTTCCATATGTTCTGCAGTAGGTTGATAGGTGGCACAGTGTTCCAAATGCGTTCCTCTTGGTGTAGAGTCTGCGGAATGCGATTGAAAGTTTAAGGATAGCTCAATAGGTTATGGAAAGAAACATGAATTTATTTCAAGTTCGTATTTTTTTTCTGGTTCCGAACGACATTCTTGTTTCTTGTAGTCACTTTCTTTAAGCATACTTTTCATGTCACATTTCTTTCACGCTTTTGATTACAGTTGCTCAAGTTCATGAAGGCTTGGCCTCAACGCCACTAGCGAATACTAGGCATGGCCGATTATCAACTTCTTCGAAAACAAATTGAATACAAATAGTAAGTATCGAATATCGGATAGAATATTGAAAAGTAGAATGCAGATTCATATATTTACAGCAGAAATATTTCGGCATAATTGGGCACCGCACCTGTACTGACTAGTATAAACAGGGCCGCCGCCTATTAGGAACAAATTATCACTTATAAACATAAAAACACCAAGTGTCATTAGAAATGCTACATGAATAGCCGCTCAGCAACAACACAGCCCAGTTGCAAAAGACATCTGAGAAAGAATGTCAGCTGTACGACAAGCTTTCCAAAAATACTAACTGAACTGTTGCCGAAAGATATCAGAAGTTGTGGAAAAAGAAAAAGGGTAAAAGGGCCCGTCGCAAAAAAAAAGAAGAAAGAAGCGTCACTGATTGTAACATGAAAGATAAAGCTGATACATGGCTAGAGATAGCCAAAAACACTAAATTGCACGCTACAAGCAAAAAAAAAAAAAAAGCAAAGTTGCCATGTAGACTTCCGTCACGAAAGTGAAAACGAAGCTTGCATGAACTTTATTTCTGAATTGATTGAAAACCTCTTGTTGCAGTCAGACTTCTGATTATTATAGCGAAAGTTTGATTAGACTATGGACAATAGTACTCAGACTGTACACTCGGTTGTTGCGAATTATCTGGTTAGCTTATAATGATTGAAAATACCTAATGGTTCCTTTTAAACCTCTTAAACGAATATTAAACACTAATGGTTTGTATTCGTAATCGATACTTCAAGTATTCGCTCACTCCTAGTGAATACACAAAGTTAGACTCAGCAGAAATCACTCGTAGTCAAGGTCGTACAAAGTCTAACAGATAGTAAAAAAAAAAAGGCAATTTCACTCGCATCTTGCTCGGGTTTACTCGAACTTACTCACTCGGACTCACATAAGCTTCCCATTCACTGGTACTCACTCTGCCTTAACTTACGTCGACTTCGACTCACTCACTTGGACTCTCTCCTGCTTAGAATCGCCGTTTGTTTTATTGACTTGGTTTGCCACGTGCTATAACTTCAGCGTGAAATTACACGTAAGCGTGAAAGCCAGTTTCACGCAGAACATCACAGATCACCCCTAGCGCAGATAAAAATCAACAAGCTTGAGATTTTGATATCCACTGCATGCTAGTCCCTTGTATTCAACTCATGCGGCTCTGAATGCATTGGTTCATTGGCAGATTTGCCGACGGAAGGGCTGGCTGGTGTGACCACATAAGATGAATAGAAGAAATGTGAGCTCGAAACAAAGCGCGGTTGTGTCCTCTGCGGCAAGCAGTTTACCGAAGGTAAGCTACTGCGCCTTGTAGTACCAGGGTACCATGGTACTATGGTAGTACATGGAATAAAGCATCATTGTGTTAGAGGCTAAGGAGAGGGTGGAGTGGAGGTGGGAGAGTACGCGTGCCCTTATGACAAACTTGATGCGACAGGCTTCATCAAAAGTTAGTGATTGCAGTCAGACAGTGCCGTTTGAGCTATAACGAAAAACCAAACGCTTTAAACGTCGCGGGAACGTCTAGAAACGTCGATGCATAAACGAGAAAAATTAGATTTCAGGAAATTGATGTCGGAAGAAGCGTGTGCATGCTCAAACGTCGAATGAAAGTCAGCCTTATTCGATGATCTCCGCGGAGCTTTCAGAAAATATTGCGTAATTCGAAATTTGCTCAAGGCAGAAAGCCATATATCCGCCGGGCATGGAAATCGCATTTGTGTTATAGCATACTATACATTAAAGGACCAAGTGCACTATACATTTAAAGAAAGCAATGCAGCTCCAGCCCGTTGCTGCAAAAGAAGTAGCGAAAGAATGATGCCATAGAATTATCGTTACGTCAAAATCCAAAGAAAAAGTGTGGCCGAGGAGCCGACCGTCAGTCCCCGGCTCCAGCCATAAACTTGTTTGCTGATCTTCCAAGGGCATACCTAATGTCGATGCAATGAGAATCCCGAAATCATAAAGCATAAGCCTACAAAGACGTAGAAGGTAAGCCACAAGAGAAAAAGAGAGAAGGATAGAATGCAAATGCAGGATAGCTTCGAAACAAAGAAGAGGCAGAAAGCTACGTCCTAGAAAAAAGAAAAGGGAGGGGGTACGGAAAGCCTCCAATTCGGCTTGCGTTCTGAAAACGGCTCCCGAGAGCAACCGCAAACATAACCGCTTGCAGCGCTTGCGGAGATCGGTCGGCCGGCACACACTCTTCTCGCAGGGCCTCTGTCCGGGACGAGGAGCAATTATGCAAAACGTGCTGCCTAGCTGCCTGCCAAAGCATATATGGTGGGTAAAAAAAGGAAAATAATGCGCGATGGTGGGGGGGGAAAAGGGGATGCGAAATAGGGAGGATACGGACGGCAGCCAAGTTGGTGTTCTGTTTATTCTGGCAAGCTTTCCTTTCCGGCATTCGCTCGTTCGTTTTCGGTGAAGCCTACAATCTCTCGTTATCGTTTTTGTTTCTTCTTTAGCTGGTTTTGCCAGACGGGCGCTTGCGCTCACAAACGCGACTGTTGATCAGCGTCCGTCGGTTGAGTGAAACGAAAGTTTGAACGAAAGAGCCAGCGAGAGATTTAGATTAGACAGTCGCCGAAAAAGCGCGGCTGCGGGAGCACCAGAATAGCGAAGCGTTGCCGACCTGAATTTAGCCGTAGTTAGTGCGTGTGCAGTGACTGCACTAACGCAATAACTTCGACGTTATTGCGTCTTTTTAACCTTGTCACCAACAGCGTATAGTTCGTATAGTTAGTATAGTATAGTTAGTATATAGTTTACTAATCGGCTGCAGGGTGCTGCTACTTTTTTTGTGATTCTTGTTCTTCATGTTTCTCGTCATTAGGTGAGCTTAGCGCTGTCGTTTGGAACGAGTCCAATCGTAGTGTTGTGCCGGTAGAACAAAACATGAGGTGCCAACGCGGCGGTTCACCCAGGGGTTTGAGAAGATGCTTAGGAAAGCGTCGTGAGCGATTTTGCGAAGACGTATAAGCTATAGCATAACGTAAGGGACGGAAAGACAGCGGGGATTATAGAGAACAAACAGAGACCACCGATATTCTAGTCCAGATTACGAGGCAATAAAGGAGTTGAGTAGCACCTTCGATGTCTATGGCAGTAGAGCTAAACTTTTCGTGGCTGATATCATAGTGACCGCAAGTAAAGACGGGAACAGCGGAAGAGAACACAAAAACAACACCGTGACTCTGCTATTTGCGCAGCGCTCCCCATAAGGTGATCACTATCGTGTAAAACAACTTTCCAGATAGTCGTATAACTGTCTAGGATGCACTAAATTTAGAGAGACACTTGAAATTTATGGCTTTCGAAAAGCACTCAGAAGGGCTGTTCAGAGACCAATGCCTCTGGCATGAACGTCGCTCGGCTCGCTAGAATAGCGCATTGCTCGCGCGCTGCCCAAGGAGTTCAATATAATGCACGCCAAAATATTCAAGCCCGCGAGCCTCTACCACGCATATAATCTAGCGCGAAACCACGAAGATGCGAGAAAAAATAAGAACGCCTATCGAAGCGGCTTATACCAAAACGCCTCGAGTGCACTCTGTGAAGGCCAAGTTTTAGCCATTAGGGCAAAAGAAATGGCACAGAAAGAAAAGGAGGGGCGAGGAGGCGAGGGGGGGAGGATTCTCAGATGACCTCCGTCTTATAGCGCGGGGTTTCTTCGAGAACCACAGAACGTCGAGCAGTGAAATCGACGGCCGAAATCTATAGCGCGGCTGCCGGGAGTGACGCATAACGGCGCTTGAAAATAAAGCGCCCGCGCATTTATTGCGCGCGATAGGACGTATGCCAAAACCATCCTACCAGCACCGAGAAAGCCGCAGATAAAATGAGAAAAAAAAAAACATGGAACCGCACGTCCAAAAAATAGTGAAAGAAAAGAAAGTGTTTGGGGCAAACGGGCACGAAGAAGAGAACGGGCCATATCGTGCATAGGGAAGTGAGACTTAGAGCTCGAGTCAGGGCGGCGTAAGGAGGGGAGGGGGGGGGGGGGGGCAAGGTGGAGGGCCAGCGAAGGGGCGTGAGTTCGGGGTTGAGTCTTCGGGGCGTGACGATAAACGCTGTGGCCCCGAACTGCATTTGCGTGCAAAGAGCAGTGGCTATGAGAACCGCTAGCAGCCCGAGGGAGAACTTCTTATGGGAAGGAAAGGATCGGTAAAGGAAAAGGGAGATAGTAAAGGGAAAAAAGGAAAGAGGCACTGGCAAGGATCGGGCCAAGGAAGGAGAGGGGGTGGGGAGGTGCGTGTTAAGGAAAAGCCATGGGTCGCGGAGATTTCGGGGTTTCGGGAGCAGCAGCAGCAGCAGCGGCTTCACATCCGGGGACCTCGTCGCAGTCCAGGGGCCATTTGTGTGGGGTGCGATCAGCTCTATACTCCCGAATTTTTTTTTTCTGGTGCGCATTAACTTGTCATTTAGTTTTCGTTGTTGTTGTTGTTGCTGTTTGATTGTTTTTAAACTCGGTGGATCGCGTCGTTTTCGCTCGGACCTCGAGAAAGAGAGAGAAGAAAAAAAAAAGATGTAGAGAAAGGAAACGTCGCGAGTTTCCTGTCGCATTGCTTTCTCCGGGACACTTTCACCTGCCTCACTTAGCGGCGTCTACTCGTTTTTCGGTTGGCCTGCGTTGAAAAGGGTGTTTAGGTTGGAGGAATAGGCAAAACTGTTAAAAAAGAAAGAAAAGAAGGGCTCAGTATGCAGGTTTCACGTGCTTTTTCAGTCGTCATGCCTTGCGTCGTACATATAGCGAAAAAAAAAAAAAGAAGGCGAGCAACGTGGCCATTTGGCGTTTGCCGTTCCCATCGCAGCTGGAGGAAGCTGTTCGGATGTAAGTGCAGGGGATGTCTCTTGGTCGCGACTTCTACTCGAAAGGGAAGCCAATATGAGTAGTGAACCGGAACACGAACAGAAAAAGAAAGGGAAAAAAACATTCCTTTTAAACTTGCGCCCTGCCTTTTGCAGTGCGAAAACGGGAATGTGGATGCCGAGTCTGTGCCTCGCCGATATTTTGTCGAGGTGTTAAACGTATAGGGTACAGTGTGGAAAGAATTATCAGTTCTTCTTTTACTTGCATTTGAGGCAAATGTCACGCCATTAAGGCATTTCGCGCAATTACCTTCTGTGATTGGCATTTGGCGTGTCGCGAAGGCAACGAAGTTGTTTGCTCTTCAACGCGGCCTCGTTTATTACTGGCATATGTCGCAGTGAGCTGCCCCACCACACAATCCTGCCCAATCTCAAACGCGGCGCATTGCAGGCATGCCAAATTATAGTGAAGCAGTGGTGGGCATCAATGCTTCGTGTGAAGCCAAAAAACACTTCTAGATATATATATATATATCCCACACGCACATTGCCCCACGGCCCTATTCACAACTCTGGCTCCTAATTCGCAGTCCCGATTCGATACCACTGAAGGCCCCGTAATATGCAAATGCCCCGGACGCAATCATTCGGCAGGTCTCCGAGTGACAAAAGACGTGACGGATCAGTCTGAAAGGGGCTTAGAAGCTCTGAGTGCAGAAGTGTCACGCACGTACGTTTGCGTCCGTCCTTTTTTGTTTCCTTCCGTTCGCCGCATCAGTCTGTGGGGTAGCAAACAGAACCGAGCGTGCAGGACCGTGAGTGTGCGCAAGTTCGCGGGCGTCACGCGAATCGATTGCGTCTCTCGGGCTCCGCCCCCTCCACTTTCTGCACTGATGCCTCTCCACGAGAGCCGGCTTTTCCCGAACCGGGTGCATATTTCCATTCAAATGCACGCGCATCATGGTAGCGCTGCAACGAAGGCAAAGTGGGGTTCGGGAGTGTCGCGTAGAGGACATCCTTCAATCCATCAGTCGGGCGACGCGCGGCAAAAAGAGAACGGTAACTTTCGGTGGAGAAAGCTGAGAGGGGAAGAAAGAGAGAGGGGGGGAGAGAGAGGGATAAAAGGAAGGCAGGGATGTTAACCAGTCATGAGTCCGATTGGCTACCGCGCGCTGGGGGAAGGGAGATGGGGAATAGAAAGAAGGGATATATAGAGAGAAGATGGAAGGGGGAAGTTGTAGAGAGACGTGCTCGGGAAGCAATACAGAGCCAAAGGCACTCGCACAAGCGAGACGTTCACCAGAAAGCACAGAAGTGCGGTCACTGTCTTCTGAACCGATGATCGACGCGAACGGTGTTCTAGTATTGCCTGTTCTGTCAGAAGACGATCATCTAAAAAAAACAGCGAAAGAAAAAAAGTGCCTATGTGGATGGAGACGAAAGTACCTCGTGGGTTATTTTGGACTATTTGATGGAATGTTAAGAGAGTGCGGTGAGAAAAAAAGAAAGAGCTACGAAAGGTTCACAGAAATGACAAAGGCAAGCTCCAACTTCCTAAGTCGTTAAGAGTTTTCCGATATACCCCAGCGCCTGTATTGACGGTAACGCCTTCGGCTAGAATTGCTCGTATGAGGAAGCATCAAACAATCCTGATGCTCTGCATAACATCAGCGAAGCGGGCTGGCCCAATGGTAGAAATAACTTACAAATTGAAAGATTTGTGAATTCGGCCGCAGGGCCCGTATTAAAAGAGAAACAGTTGTTCGTAAGAGCAGACACCAACCAAACGGTAAATATGACATATTATTGGTGAAGACTGATGTCAAGTGATAAACTTCACTTACGTATGAAAGAAACATTCTAAATTTTACCCAGGAACGCCGGTCCACAAAACAGTTCTTACGCTAAATCTTCGTAATATAGTGTGCTGGCCAGTTGAGATATTGGACATCACGTCACCACCTTTGTACGATCATCATGCGAGCCAATAAAGGGCATAACTTATCAACAAGTATGCCAGTATGCAAGCCAGTATGCGCAAAAGAAAACGTTTTTACGCTAGACGTATTGCTAAGAGCAAGTGTGAGCTAATAGTGATGCCCGACATATTAGTAACGAAGGGTAACAGGCAAACATCTCTTACGAACGAAAAGTTAAGGGAATTCAAGGGCGGGAAGTTAACCTTCGCATATCTAGTTCCGGGGTGTCTTTCCTTTGTTCTCAGTCTATTATACCATGCTATTTTAGTATTGAAACTGTAATCACGTGAGGATGTTAATTTCTATTGGTATTCGCATTTAAAGGGGGCTCCGATAAATAGTCATGTAGCCTGCTTGAACAAGCTTTGATACACTTGTTACAGTCCTGCATTTTGCCCATTTCTTTTTGATCTCTCTCTCTCTTTCTTCATTAAAACCTCTATTTCCACATTGTAAAGTTAGGTATGCAGGGCGCAAAAGCAATTGAAGACGCGATGTGCCACCCACAAGTTACCGATAGTCGTAACGGCCCCGGCTCCATCAGTCTTGCCCCTGCCTTCTTTTAACTGTATCTTAACTGTATCTTGCCGATCTCGACCGCTAACGAGATAATCCTCTCATTCGCTTTCAATTATTATAACGTATAAAGAATGGTAAAGTCAAGCAGCATCATCTAGATGTGACAGAACGACTAGCAGCAGGAGCAGTGATTTGGCCTCGATCTTCTACTGCAACACAATGACTGTGGAGTTCCGTTTAAACGTGCTACTACGGGAATACTTTCTTTAATGTTGCGGGGACAATTGAGGGTCACAAGTGCCGTTTAATGCAAAGTAACGTTTTTATGAGGTTCTATCAGCCTTCCCCAGAGAACTCTTACCACGCAGCGATGGAGAAGAGTGGAACGCGTGCCCTGTTTTTAGTTTCACGCTGCATGCGCACATAACCAAACAACACGGAAACGTCAGAACAAATGACACGATTTAGAAATTACCAGTTGAAGCGGTAAGGCGAGGCTTAGCTTGCAATAGAGCGCAGAAAATTCGATTGAAGTCATAGCGCTGGATTGACAGGGACATGAACGACTACAGGATTTGCGCTCGTCAGTCCAGCGCTATGACTTCAATTGATGCAACGAACCAACTAGCCTGAAAATCTGCAGAAGTTTCGCCCATGAACACATAGGCCTGAGGATGTCGTAAGGGTGACGTAAATAAAAGAAGCACTAAACCTTCAACAACGCAAGGACCACTGTTCAGTAGAAAAGTGGTACCTGATCAGGCGAATCGCATATTCGAGCACCCTTTCAGCGAAATATTCACAAGAGCTGCTGAAGTTGGTAATTATAGTCCCCCTCTCGTCACTGTGGACACAAAAAAAACGAAATCGAGAGGAAGGAAAATACGCGATCATTAAGGGCACGAAACACATCAGGAAAAGGGCTGCAATTTGTATGGAATGTGACATCCTTCTATTATAGGTGTACACACAGCAAAAAGAAATTATAAAAGAGAACGATCCTACTGCGGCGAAATATTGGTAGCCCCTTCACGCCTATGAAAAGGGTGTAATATGCAGAGAAAGATACATTATGTGACAAAATGCAAACCCATACAAAAGACCAAGTGGTAATAACCCTCTCTTCGCAGCCACGAGCAATGCGCGGCCCCAAATTACCGCGAAGAGTTCGTAGCAAGTCGAACCTTTCCTCCCTACTCCCGCCGGCAATCTTAATCCTTTTCGCCGAACGTGCTTCATTTAAAATTTCCCCAAACCGCAGCCATTGGTTAGCCAGACTCACTCCTTCCTTGCTTCCCCACTCATACTCCCCAAAACGCGAAGTCGTGCATTCCTCGTGACGTACGTGGTGCCTCCCAGAAAAGCGTCATCATCTTTACCTCAGAGCTTTCCCGGAAAACTTTTTCATCCAAGTTCGTCCGTCCTCCCTTACCCCTGCCCGCCGTTCCCCCCTGATACTATCCTTCTGTCCTTTGTTAGGAACTGCTCATCACTTCCCTCGCCAGTTTATGATGTGTGGGGAGTTCATTCCCCCATATACTCTTTTCCACATTTAATTATTCTCACCCGAATTCCGGCAGCTTTATAACAACTGTCTCCCATCTCGCCGACTCATTTCCCAATCCCCCAGGAAAAAGGCCGCGATCCATACACGCCCCCCTCCGAATACCGGGGGTGGGCCGCTTGGAGACAAGCGACGCGGACTCAATCATCGCGCATGTGTGTGTCACCTTTTTCCACAAAAGACCCTCTCGCCGCTTCATTTCGTCGCATCAACTCGTTAAGCCGGTAGTCCGCGCCCTTCAAATCTTCACATCATCCATTTTAAACTCTCTGTATTACTTCTTTCGAATCGACATTTTGTATACTATATGATTCAAATCACCATAGCTTCTGCTGATTTGTGTTTTACTTAGCTCTTTTGGGTAGTTTTACGTTTCTTTTTTACGGGCTGTAATTTTCCCCGATACGCTCGTTCCCGACTTTCCCCAACGCAGTGGCGATACGGGATGCGGGGCACACAGGATGGGGAGCGCGTGGGGAAGAAAAAAAGAGAAAAAGGGGAGGAGCGTTTTGAGAGTACCCAGGGCGAAGCGGTGGCCCAGGAGCATCTCGCTGATCAGAAGCCGCGCGGCGAAGAACTAAGTGGGCAGTTTGGGGAGATCTATCAGCTTGGATTGATGCGCCCAACCGGGATAAATAGAACTCTCTCTCTCTCTCCTTGTGATTCGCGGCACAGTCGTAGAGAACTGCATCTTGCCTTTGTTCGGCCGACGAAAGATAAAAGAGGAGCTCTTCGGCGCAATCCGCTGCTAGCGTTCATGGGAACAATTTCGAGATGCAGTGGTGCACGCTTTCCCAGCCGGGTTTATTCGGGATGGCTTTGAAAAGCGGATGCTGGAAGGTTAGCACGTTGCGAAAATAACAAGGTCCAGGAAGCGCTTTAGATTGCATGTGAGAAATATTAGGGTGCCTCGTTGCTGACATTTGTGATTGTAGTAACAAAATAATGAAACCGATTTTTGGAGTTTCCGTGCAACAACAACAACGATATTATAATCAAGCTCGGCCTAGTGAGTCGCTCCGGAATGATTTTGATTTCAGTGAGGTTATTTAACTTGCACTCTATGCATGGTACTGGAGCGGTTTTGCAGCTGGCCCCGTCACAATGCGCTTGCGGCAGCAGGAATCGAACCCGCAACCTCAAGCTGAGCAGCGCCACGCCGTAGCCCCTGGACTACCGCTACGGGTTGATGAAATGGGAAGTTATCTTGTCTGCTTAGAATTTTGCTTAATGAATAGCACATTCAATAGGCAATGAAACGAATGAAAGCACAAGTTAAGTTACTTGCGCTATGGAAATGAAGAAATTTATCATTTCTATTTTTAAATATTACAAATATCCTCTATGCTCCTTTTAGTTTCATTGTCTCGTGGCTTCCTACGATTGTGGGAAACAATATGGTCCTAAGCCGCCCCCATTTTTCGTTCACGTAGAATATGATATAGATAAATAATTAGAAGTATTACGTTGAGCAGGCATTTAACTGCTTTGTTTGCGTGGAATTGACTACTTGAAATGCGAATTATGGTGACCATTGCTTAGCAATTTGCACTGTGACCTCATCATTCGGTGTTGTGGGCTTTCTCTCAATACCTGTGTGCGAAGAAGGAAGTCTAAAGGGAAAGCTATGCCGTCAAGTAACATAAGAAGCCATTTACTAATACTGCTTAAAAATTGGCCTGTTCTCGTAGCCATTATTCAGCGGCGAATTGTGCCACCATTGGCTTCTGAAGACGTTACTCGTAACATTCTTTTTTGAATCTACATCACCGCATCCCATCTCTCTATTCAAACTCGCATGCAGTCTCCTCGTTAAATCGTTCCTATAGAAGTGAGCGCTTCAGTCTTATCGCGCACCGGAAGAATATGACGGCTGATAAGACAGCCTTCCTGCCATTCGTTAAATTGCTCTTTAGCCTCCGACTCTACTAACACCTGCTGCTCGGCTTGTCTGGGGAACTGGCGCGGAGCGCCTATCGACCACTGGAAATTCTGCCCATAATACGAGAATGCCACAGCCGGCCGTATGCCTGCGCAGTGGTCGCAACGCAGCCAACTACAGGCGCTTCCGGTTTCCGAGTTCACCGAAAGTGCAATATGAGCGACAGAAAGTCACATGGCTCCCTTTTGGGGAAGCTACTGTATACTGCTTGGAAAAACAAAACAACAACGACAACAACCAAAAGGAGTCGAAGCACTCGCGGAGCGGAAGCAACCCGTTGGGGAGAAGCAGCACGTCGCTTCCACCACTGTCACAGGCACACTGCGGCGTGTTCGTGAATCGATCGCAAAGGCCCGGGTGACGGGCGCTGCGCTGAGCGCGTGGACGGTGCGAGCCGACAAGTAAGCTTAGGCGCGGGGAACGGAATAGGGATTTCAGGGAGAGGGGATTGTGGAAAGCGAGTTGTTTTTGCAAAGCATCGAAACCGCTTTTGAAGTCGAGAACGGGCTAATTGAGTCTGTCTGGCAGCGAACCACTACGATACAGAAAGGGGAGCTCGGGCAGAAATAAAGTGGGAAATACTAGCTTCGTTTAGGGAATAGAAAGAAAAAAAATAGTGAAGAGGTTGGTTGTAAGTAAAAGGCTGGTCGAAGAGGATGTACAGAGAGCGGCTGCGAGGAAGAAAGGGGAGTGATGCTTGGGAAAGATGAGCGCTGTTTGGGGAGCGGAAAGGGGAGATAGGGAAAAGGACAGTCGGAGGGAAACGGCTTGTTGCGGAGGGAAGACAGAAAGCGGCTGCGAGGGAAAGGAGGCGAGTGAGGCTCCCTTCCGGCAGCCGGTAGCGCGTGGGGGAAAACTTTGCGATCGAACTGTTGCGCCTCCGAGACGGATAGCGTCCGGCGATCAACTTGCGTTCTGCTTCGTGGAGCTGATGCAGATTCCGGCACCTGCTTGCGTCGAGCACTTGCGAATGAAAGCGACGGCGTTGCCGCTTGGAAAGGATAAAACACGATTTCGAGGAGGAATGCTAGCCGATTTAGGGCATCTGGAGATGACTTCAAGGGGTTGCCACATGCACTCACGTCCTTAATACTGTACAGACATGTGCGAATTCGATACCGTGTTCGAGATTTGACAAACATGCGTGGTCAGGCACCGGTTTTTGATGTCGAAATCCTAAGTGCTTATTTACTGAAGTGCCCCAGAGGACTGCTGGCATTCGGACGGTACAGAAAATTTATAGATGGTGCAATGTTGCGATAAATTCACTAAACTAGCATTTACAACAAAATAATTGGCAAAGCGAAACTGGAGAGCTGAGCAAATATGTCATCCGACACGCAAAAGATCACGTGATAACTTTATTTCGAATCCGGCGATTGGGAGGCCCGGGCCTCGGGCCGCCTAGGTGGCCACTGGAGCGTCGGATGACACTCTTTTGCGTGTTATACTATCGGAAAAACTGTTTTCGCAGATGCAAACGCACAGGAGATGCCATGGTCGCTCAATGTAATTAAGCAAGAGTACACATTCCTTTAAACAAGAAATCACAATTATGCTGTGATAATGCAGCCGGCGACTGTACTCTGTCGAAAACTAGTTAACGCGTTTCACGCATGCGTTCACACGTGTGCATGTGCATGTTCTTCGTGTCACCCCCTATCGTTAACTGGAAATCCCACACTTCACCTTAAGTAACATGTCAACCCTGCTACTGTAACCTAAACTCACGGGTTCGCGTTAAAGGTTTGTCTCTGCGCGACACGCCTCGACGTCATTTAGTAAATGTAACACGCCGAAGGCCCCCACTCAAACTGACGACCCGCGTTTCACATCAACGCAAACCCACGTTGGTCCAAACTCGGCGAAAACGTTACGATTCTCTCTCGGCTTCGCTCGATTCATCGCAACTCAGCCGCACAGCCGGGCAAAGTGAAATAATGCGCAGGGGCACGGAAGGCAGGGGCACAACATAGCGTAGCGTTGGGCGCCTGGAGCCCAGGGTCTAATAACAAAAAAAAAAAAAAAGATGGTCGGCATGATCGATGTTTTCGCGAGCAGCAACGCTCGCGGGGACGAGAAATAGCGTACCCACTAAAAGAGAATGAGAAGGAGAGGGGTGAAAGATGGAGTGCAACGCCGGAACAAAGCTAAAAGCGGCAAAGATACGACATAAAAAAAAAGACAAGGAAAGATACGACAGTCCAATGCGTGATTATGAGGCGAGCGTCCTTGAGGCTCAAGCGGTGCCGACGTCGGTACGTACAGCACCCGGAATCGGGACGACGGAGCGGCCGGTAACAGTGCGTGACTCTGTCGCCCCGTGTACCCGACACTGTCCGGTAACGGCGGACAACCTGCGGTGTTCAAATTGCTCGACCGTGGAGTCGGAAGCATCGCGGCCGCCGTTAGCAGACACTTTATCGCGTTGTTTCCTTTCTGCAGCCGACCGCCGTCGTGTTTTTGTTCTTGTTTTCATTTATTTTTTCTCTCACGCTCGTAATTCTTCTTTCCATTTCCTTCCGTACGTGTTCCTGTATCCATCGCGATTCTCCCTTCGTCTTCCGGTTTATAACACCTTTTCTAAGCTCGTTTTACTTTCTTTTTTTTTTGCTCGCTTACTTCGCAGCTATTTCTCATCTGCAGGCATCAGCAACAGTGGGTCCGAATCCTACAATGCTAATTACTACGCAAATAAAAGGAGCCAAGTATGGTGAAAATTATCGTTCAGCACGCTGTATGCATATTCGAGTGTCTTATTGTCCGTCTAAAGCAGCGAAACAATTTGTGCGTCAACTTGAGACGGTAAATTTTTTTGAAGCTTTTCGTCGCAGTGGTGGTATATAAATATGCGCAACTGTGACGTCACGAATTTCAAATTATTCCCTCGTCTGTTAACTGCTTTTCCGTTTCGGGATGCTAATGGTCTGGAAATCTAGCGAGTCTCGACTTTTCGGTCTTTGAAACGCAACCGAGCCCTTTATATTGCAAACGCAAAACTACGCCCAAGCATAAACTATGAAAATTCATTACGTCATAGCGAGCTCCCCAGGTGCGAGAACTACACGGTGGCGTCGCCACCAGTCTCTCGTTTTTGTACGTTTTCCTTCATATTTCTTTTTCTCTCTTACGTAGCCTCATCCCACGGTAACAGAGGCCTCATTTGCTGCTGCGCAAGCGTAATTTCCTACTACAAGCTCGACTTAGTATTCCTGCTTAAGTATGCGTTTAACACGCATAGCTACACGTCACCCACTGCGTTGGCTGCGGTGTTCTTTTGCTGAGCGAGAGGTAACGGCTTCATTTCAAGGCGACAGCTACCGCATTTCGATGGAGGAAGAATGCGAAGAAGGCTCGTGAGTTTAGATTTAAGTTAATTTCGAAATGAAATGCCACGTGGTCCAAAATAATCCGGAGTCCTCCACTACGGCGTGCCTCATAGTCTCGTTGTCCCTTTGGAATGTTAAATCAATCAATCAATCAATCAATCAATCAATCAATCAATCAATCAATCAATCAATCAATCAATCAGTCAGTCAGTCAGTCAGTCAGTCAGTCAGTCAGTCAGTCAGTCAGTCAGTCAGTCAGTCAGTCCATCAATCAATCAATCAATAAACAAACAAATAAATAAATAAATAAATAAATAAATAAATAAATAAATCAAGCAAGCAATTGTTTTTATGCGCAGTCTTATCTTTTCGTTTTAAGGTTTATTTTTGTGTGTGTGTTGGCGTCGTTATCCGCGCTGATTCAAAGAATTATCTATTTTTTGTCCTTCATTACATCTTTCAGGTAAGTTGTTCTTGATTTAGGACTACACCTTTCTGCCTTTCTATTCAATTATACACACACATATCTTCTTTCACAGTAAAGTCATCCTTATATTTTCTACCTACTTCCTTGCTGTTATTTGTCGCTTCTGTTTACTTTTTCAATTCTTTCGCGTTTTTTTTTTCCTCCATCACGGCCCACGCCACAGTGTTTTCACCATCAAACCGAAAATCTCTGCAGCCCTCGCCATCCCGGCTTTGGCCGTCACCACCACGTGGTCACGCTCGGAGTGACTCCTTTTCTAACCCCTTTTTTTCCCGCCGTCTCCTCGCGCGCATGTGTTAGGGTTGTTAATGATTCAACGCGGCCGAGTTTGCCGCCAAACTGGCCGTGTTCCTCGTTCGCTCGGTCACGGCGGCCGTTAGCGGACCCCGAATGACTCCCGGAGACAGGTAGTAACACGCTCGCGCGTCAGTGCGCTTCGCTTACGCTCGTGCCGCGCGAGTTGCTCTTCGTTGATTAGAAAACTCCTCGCATAGCAGTGCCTGGAAGCATAACGTGCAGTCGGACACCAGTTGCTAAAAATGAAAGGAAGAAAAAAGTAGGAGAGAGAGAGAGAGAAAGAAATGGAAAAGAAGTACTCTAGACACTCGTGTAGAAGGGCTGCAATTTTATCGCAGAAGCGGGCCTTTTCTCGAGATCTCCCGCGGACTTCTGTTTCCCGGAAACTACGTCATGGCTCGAAATGGCTCATCACATGATGTCACAGATAAATCGACTCGGCGTATAGACTGCTCCTGCAGAGGTGCCGTTTGCCGACTCGCCTACGGTTCACTACGGAATCAGGTAGCAAAATAACATGAGCGTACCTGAATGGCCACTCTCCAACAAATATAAGCCGTAAGGCTCATCATGCCTAAAAAGAAACAGAATTCAGTTCTATTTCCCTTCTGTGCAGTTAATTGTAAGCGAATGCCTGTCGTTACACACACACACACACACACACACACACACACACACACACACACACACACATATATATATATATATATATATATATATATATATATATATATATAGCGTTTCAAATCTACATGTAAGCGGCCAAATGTAAGTAGACTAGTCTAATGGGAAGAACTAGTGCACCTGCGCTGCATGCGGAAGTGCTTGTTCCACAAGTCGTGTGTCCCTGCTTAACCTTAGCCAAACTATTCAACGAAAGAAAAAAAAAGAAAAAGCTGCCCCGATGCAAGATATAATACTTAAATCCTGCGGTGTTCGGTCATAGAGTCTGTGACGACCGAACACCGTACGTGTTAAAATTGCATGTTGCATCGTGTTCTTTTTTTATTCTTTTTATTTTACAATGAACAGCTTGGCTAAAACGTTAGCGGGGACACCGCGCATGTCTACTATTGAGAATGTGCTGTGACAAGAGTATCACGTGTAACTTTGTTGTTTAAGCTTACTGATCATTCAGTACCTTGCCGTTAGGTGCGTTGTCTCTTTTCCTTTATCTGCCAGGGCCACGGCCACAGGTGCCACAATCCAGTAGTGACATAACTCCTGCGGGGCTTCTGCCCATGACGTCACGCGAGAAGACAGGGTGCCCTACTCTCGACAAACGCCGCACTCAAAGCCACTGGCTGAGTCATCCTACTCGGAAGGCATAAAGGACCACGTGACGTAATGGAACGGAAGAATACAACCTAATGGAGGTATCGCTAACACAGTCTTGGCCTTTCTTTTTTATGTGATAAGCCTCCATCAGTTCACGTGCAGTCTGGTCATGGCTTCTCCCCAGAATCTTTATCTCCTCAAAAAGAGGTGCACATCATATATATATATATTGCGGTTAATATGATATGCAGTAAATACCAACTAGGCCAAAGTGAAGTTCTTCCTTAGCTCTCGCTGCTAATGAACGTGCCCGTCGTAGTTGAAATTATGAAGCGGAACGGGATGGTCTGTTGCATGTTCTTTCAACAGGAGAGTCTCCGCAGCTTAGATTTTCTGTCCCATAGAACTCGTAATGCGTACACGGGCATGGTCATCGTTAAAGTGACTACACGCCGCATTTATCTTTCAGGCTTCCTTGCTGCAAATCAAGCTTTGCATTTATTCAGCATAAAAGCATATAAAGCATTTATTCTCATATTTACTTAATTTGTAAATGCTGTAATGTAATTTAACATGTTCTGTTTGCTTCATTATGGGTTAACATTACACCTCTTTAACATTTCACATCTCACCATTTCACCAACATTTCATCACATCTGTCCACTTGTTTCCTTGTGTCAGTTATTGTTAAAACACTGCCTCATAGGCTACATTTCACTTCCCATGTTTTGTTTTGTTTTTAATTCAGTACGTGATGTAATTCTATACAGTGTTATGCCATGTTTTCAGATTACTTGTTTTCTTGCATTAATACATGTTAACAATTCTACCTCTTTGCTATATTTGCATTAACCTGAATTGTTTTGTTACTTTTATTTGTTCATAACGCCATTCTTTGTACTATCATATGTTTTGGTTCCTTTGCTGTCATGTGTAATTATTTGTAGACAACTTTAAAACTTTGCTGCGTTTGCTGTAACCTAACTTGTTTTGACCTTTCTAATTAGAACAGGAGGTCCCCCTACAGCCTTGCGCTTTGGGACCTCCTTCTGTATATTTTGTTACTGTGATTTTATTTTCTTGAGTGAATAAATAAATAAATTCTGAAATTCTCAAGAGCATCAGTCCGAAAGGAGCCAGTTTTGGGCACGACTTACGCTCTGGTGAATAATCGTACTCACTGCAAACTACTTGACAAAGAACAGTGGTTGTAAGTATTTTTTTCTCTTTCATCTTGTTTTTAGTCTTGTTGGTTTCAATATGTACCTCAGCTTTGAATGCATTTTTTTTTGTTACGTAGTCGCCACCGACATTCTCCTTAATGCGTTTCCGTATTGCATTTCAAGTAGACGCTCTTTTGTTCCTTAATGTAAAGTGCTTTCATCATCACCTCCCTCCCACCCTCCACCCGCTTCTTTTTTTTTCTGCATTCCCGACGGTGCAGACCTATTCAAGAGAACTTTCAAGCGTACTTTATTTGGCACATTCATTGGGGACTCTATTCTTACAGCGCGCCCTTCTTTGTGTGAAATTCTACGGCTCGTTTCGACGCATTTTCGGTGGCGTCTCGTGTAAGGCCTATATAATATGGCTTCCGGCAGTCGGGGAGTCGGAGTATAGGGCTTCTCTGAAATCGCGCAATCAGGGAAGCGGCATTCAAAATCAGACGGCGGCGCGCCCGTTAGGCTCCTTTCTTCACTTTCGAATTTCCTGCAGTCCGCAAGCCGCCGATTCCGCGGCATTTGGTTTGCAGGTTTCGTAAAAGGAAGAGAAAAGAACTAGAGGAAATAAAAGAAACTCGCTAAATTCGCCAAGTTTTGTCAAAGCCTAGAAAATGCTAATGTAACGGTAGACACGTCAACACGAAAAAGAAAAAAAAAAAGAATTGAGATTTTTATACATCGAGGCTTCAGGGCAGATATATGCAGGAATAACATGACATTTAGGAGCACTGACGAGGAAGGTCTAGAAGGCAAGGACATGAGGACATTCGTAATATAAATATAAATCATACGCTCTTGGTATGCTGCAGGTTTATACATCAAAATGAAAACAACCACTAGTTGAGAATAGGCTTATTAGTGGAACAATACCTAAATAACTAATTTATGTAATGTTCTTTCACAGCCCGGAGGTATTGTAGGAATGAGAAGTTGGTTAGAACAAGTAACATACGTACGGCGATAAAGTTTAACATAGTGTGTTGTACACCACAGCTATGAAGCTTGCATTGTCCGTAATGGTGCCGCGTGTAATTATTATTATTATTATTATTATTATTATTATTATTATTATTATTACTATTATTATTATTTGTTTTGAACAGATGTATACAATTAACAGGAAAGAGAAAGTGAGGAGCAGGGGCAGGCCTTTCCAACCAAAAGTTGTTATAGCAAAATAATTCTGGTATAACTTCCTTGGACAATATGGCTCACCAAACTTTAGGCTTTGATCAGAACAGGATATGTACGCCAGACGCGTTATATACGCCCCCTATAAAGAATATGTACCTGCACATTCTATAAGCTCTAGTTCTTCAGAGTATAGCCTACTTATTCTCAACTAGTGGTCAATTTGGTTGCGATCTCTGTATCATAGTCTATTTTTTGTGCACTACCTGATTCTTGCCAATCCCTACTGCCAGATAAGGTTCCACGTATACATCTAAAAGAGTGTGCTTGGGGTATTTTCTTTCTTGATCCTCATCGCAAATACTACTGTCTACTTTGAATAGAACCAAACCAGTTAGATCAAATGTGAACGTTAGTACAGAAGAAAGCAAAGCACGTACCAAAAAGATACAAAAGGTAACTTCAGCTTTTGGTGCTTCGTGTTAAAAAGACGCAGAAGTTGATGGTATTAGTTGCAAAGAGAAGATATAAAGTAGGTACTGGCTACCGCTCTGTTTAAGTATTGTGGTTTAAAAGCGGTGGGATCATTCTGGACACATTGATCACGTTCCAAGATATGCAAACGGAGCAGGCCTTCATAAAAAAATCATTGTTTGCATGTTTTCTGCACCGAAGGTTCTTCCGTTATAGTGATACGTTTGCTATTACAAGTGCACTACCTTTTTCGAAAGCTCTGTGTGTCAAGACGCGGTTGCCATGACAGGACCTACCATGTGGAGCGAAGCAAAGTCTGCTTGATCGCTGGCGTTTAACCTGGTAGCACACCTATGAGTGCTCGACATGCTTGGAGACTTTACTTTAAGACTTGGCTTGTATCGGCAACTGCAGTGTAGCTAGGAGGCTTCGTATGTGCTCACCAATATGCAAAGGACCTTTTAAGGCCTGTGCTTTTCGCATTGAAGTTGCCGATAAACCAATGTGCGACTCTCGCGGAGGCCAGGAAAATGCCGAGCAGCTGTTGTGCCCATCTCCTCAATGTGACGTCCAAGGCTTCTCTCTCACAGCAGCTTTTGACCAGCTTTCAACCCAAAGTGCTTTCAGAGAAGTTTTTAGAGACCGTAGCCATAACCGTCGCTGGCGCAGAGTATTTAAAATATTGAATGGAGACTAAAGGGAGACACATAAATCAGCTGATGCTGATAAAGCGTTTTTAAAAAACTCAGTTTTTGTAAATTGTGAATTTTGCTATAAGTTGATTATTAGAAGGGAAAATAAACGAGGGACAGCCTTTCACTTTTAAGTTTTTTTTAATTTCATGTCCCATCGAGTGCTCGTATGTACGTCAATGTGACGTCACGAATTTCAAAGTGTTTATTTCATGTTTCCGTGGCCGCGTTGGTTTGTTAGAAGCTCCCGACTCTTTCCACGTTCAACCTATGGCTCCTTCAGAACACCGTAATCAGTTTCTCACCGATAAATGATTAAAGTAGGTTCCAGCACACGCCGTCGAAATCTGTGACGGCACTGGGAACGGGTGCGATAACTTTAATGCGGCGTCGCCACTCGCCTTTCCTTCTTTGCGGCATTTTCTGGCTCACCAAGGATCGGCTCGGGGTCACAGTGATGACTGACACACACACGCACACACACACACGCACACGCACACGCACACGCACACACACGCACACGCACACACACGCACACACACACACACACACACACACACACACACACACACACACACACACACACACACACACACACACACACACACACACACACACACACACACACACACACACACACACACACACACACACACACACACACACACACACACACACACACACACACACACGCACGAACATACGCAGCTTTGCTTTAGAACCTTTGATTAACACCGATTTCACAAAATAAACCCTGAAAAGTACGTAGTTGAATACGTTAGCGTTCGAGTATACTGTTATTAGCACTCTCGAATGCAGAGTGCCTGATAGGTGCTGCTATTTATGCTGCACGCCGATGCGTACGTGGGATGGCACAGCCTTTGTCAAATGCATACTGGCTAAGCCGCTCCTTCGCCTGTATGTGCCGTTAACCTGCGTGGTGGGTCTCTCGTCGTGGTGCTTGCTGACATTTCAGAACTCTGGATGGTGGCTACGGCAATACTTTTATTTTGCCAGGGCGGCGCATGTTACAGCACACCACCGGAACTCTCTAAACACAGCCTGCAGCCAACCTGGCGGTTGTAAGCAATGCCATCCGTATAATCTTGACAAGGAGGCACGCGCAATAGCACAGTATTGCAGTATGAGTGGTTAAGCCCGTTCAGTGAATCGGGCAATCAGTGACACGAAAGCCACCGAACAATGTTTTGGCACACTTCACCGGCGGCAGACAGGCATTGAGAAATAGTTAGCTCAGTCATAACCTAAGCAAGGGCATTCCAACTTTAACATATTTTGGAACTGAACCACGTTGACCGAAACTGTGTTCCCGAGAATCTCGGTTCCATACTATCGAGGTGGTCCTCTCGAGAGGTGATTTCTTAGATTCTAGAAATTGTCTACAAACTCTGAACCAGGTTCCTATTACAGCTTGTGGCCGAGCTTGGGTTTTGTGTTTCACCATTTTCAATAGCGTTGCACATTGAAAAAGGTGCGCAATCCTTTGAGTACCGAATAATGTAAACATTTTGCCTCATTTGTAAGGATATAGGCATTATTAATACTCGATACTTGAATCGTATATTTTATAACTTGACAACTATTAGGATAAGGAGCTTTACGAGTGCCCAAACGGGGAAGCAGTCGCCAAAGTGAAGAATAATATATCATGTCATGAACTTCTCAGGTACTTATTCTTCGATACTTGCCCATAGGCCTTCTTTAAGGACATATTAGCAGTGGACATACACTGCAGCAGAAGTGCCGGTGTAAATGAAGGCATATAAATAACTTCTTTTCTGTGAAAAATACCCTGATAGCTAATTTATTTTAAACAGAAAAATTAAATTTAGCTCTCTTGTGCTCCTTGCATCTTCAGTTTTCAATATACTCGAGAATGATGCAGTAACCTGCTCTTCAACTGAAAGTCGAAACGAGCAACCAGCTATTTCTCGCAATACCACTGGGCCACACGACTTACCCCGTCTGGCTAAGGTGTTCCGGCACAGTAGAAGTATCCACAGTACCCGGAGTGTAAATCCGAAAGTTGTCGCTCGTAACGATGACTCAACCATGGCGCACGTGGTGCAGATGCCGCTGCAGGGCAGGTCTGGATTTTCCCGTCAAGAAAATCAAGGATGCGTCACAGATGAACAGCTCCGTAGCACATCGTGCATCAGCTCACTTCAGGCAATAAAACGCCTCCACAGTAATGTTAATATACAGCAGAGGAAAGCACTGTTCACTTTCAGCAGGGCGGCGCCAAAAAGCGACTTCGTCTAGTCAGTGGAGGATGCCGCACAAAGATGATTTTCCCACAAGTCGTAACGTCGCCGTAAAGTAGCGATTAAAAACAGCAACCGAAATTTGCTCCTTCTCGTCAGGGGTTCAGATCACAAATGCAACTTGAAAAGGTACGCGACATACAGAGAAAGACATGTACACACCGTATCGTGCGATGGAGCACAAGTGAGATCAGAGCATTGGGAGGCCGAATAAGAAAGAACCTTTTTACCTCACTGCAAGCTCGCTCGTTCCCACTTGACACAGGAAATTTATTGAGAAGGGAAGGACAAAGCATTGAGGACAAGCCGACGCTAAATTCCAGCCTCTCCCAGTCAAGAAGACAGTTGGCTTCTGTGGATCGTCGAACAGATTGGGCAAAAAGACCTGCGTTGCCGGACAGGTCCGCTATGAGCGCTACAATAACGCAGCTGCCAGGCAAGTGTAATAATTGGCCAGTTTGTCTCTTCAGCAGCGCTGTGGAGTTTATCGTAGGGCTTCTTTCACGACTTCGAGAGGGCAAACACGATCAACAGGAAGCGTCAGGCGAGCGGCAGGGTTTTTCGGTCGTAGCCAAAAGCTGAGACGATGCTCCGCAAGCCAGAAACGCGACTGCTTCGGTCGAGAGCCGAACGCCCTCTCCGAGGCCTTCGTTGTGCAGCGCCGATGTTTTCCGGCGTTGATGGCAGAGCTTGCGAGGGAACGGCCGAAGGGAGGAACGGAACTAGGGAGAGTGGGAACGTGGGAAATAACGGAGAGGGGATAGACGGAAGAACGCGAGCGCACCGGCTTCTTCAGAGCGCATGCGCACATCGACCTTGTGCGAACGCGGGACAGATGAGCCGAGCAGCGAGCGCGCGAAGGCGGCTTCAAGCGGTAAAGGAGCTGAGTGTTTCGAGCAAAAGGCTCAGGTGGGGGTGGGGAAGCAAAAGGAATTACGGGAACGAGGTAGGTAAGGGAAGGCGGAAGGGAAAAAAGGCAAGTGATGGCCCGGCGGCGTTTATGCGTAAGAACGGTTGTACAAGATGCAACGCAAACATTTTGGCAGACGCTAAGCGATGTGGTGCAAGACGAGTGATAGGGGCCGAGGACGGGCGGAAATCAAGAATCGAAATATGAAAAATAGAGAGATAGAATGGGGAAAGAACAGGTGCATTGAAGTGGCTGACGTAAACGCCGTTCACGAAGTTGGCGCGTCGAATCACTAGCGGGATCGGGGCCCGACGAATCGAAGTAAGTGGTCGATGAGTAACGCCTGCGTAGCGCCGGAAGCTTTGCTTTAAGGAAAGCGATAGCGGGCGATTTCAAATGGAGCCCCTTTCCTCGAGAGTCTTACATTTACGTTTCGTATCTTTTGTTGGCCATTGATCCCTTCTTGTTCATGTGTCTTCTTTCGGTTGTTCCTTAAGACTTTAGTTTCTTTATTTTTTGGGCGCCGTTTCTTCTCCGGCCAAGTAGTGCTTTAAGGATAAGTTCTGTTGGCCGATGGTTCAGGCTTCTGAGAAAGGGCCATTACACCGTAGTAGTTTTGTCACAAAAACGGGCAATTTTACGCTTACTTGTATGTTATTTGTTTTTCTCAAACATCTTGCTAGCTAGGCGTAAAAAGCGTAACTTGTCCTTGTTGCAAATACTTGCGAACAAGCTTGCAGATGAGCTCGTAAAAAATTCTGCAAACTGGTTCAAAACTTTAGAATGATTCTCCTACGTTCATTCTGTAGCTTTCTTTATCTTTTGTTTCAAGCCTTCATGTGTGCATTTGTTTATTCGTTCATTCCACCTTTTATTCTTATTCCTTCTATCTGCTTTTGCTGAATAGTCATCGTGACGAGCACGAAACAACATACTTCCTTTCAAGAGAAAACAAGCGAGGACTTTTTTCCTACTTAGTAGTAGGCTTAGTAGACACGAAGCAAGCATCCATTTTGCTCTTCCAGAGCGCCCTAGCAAGTCGCAAGTAAGTTCAATCAACACATGGGTCTCAACGAGGAAAAAATGAGAATTACTCGGTGAATAAGCAAAATTATCCACACGGGCGTATTTAGCGCCAAAATAGTCGAAAATTGCACACCTTGCACTATACCCCTGTAGAGGGTGCACCGCCGTAAATATATTTATGTTGAGGCAAAGCAGCCCTATGGCACACTTTTGGGAAACGGAGCGGGTTTGCTTCTAACAAACAGGGGTCGCGCGAGAAAAGGGTGTCTGCGAGCCAGTTTCGGCAGTGCCCACAAGAATTAAGAATTAGTCGCAGGGTGGGGAATATTAACGCTGCGATACAACGGTAACACATAAAGTCGAAAAGTAACCACATTGTGCCATTGACTGCACAATCTCCATGATCAGCCCGCCTGGCCAAAAAAAGATAGAGAGTGTGTGTGTGCGTGTGAAGAGTAATGTACGCTATTTTCTGCAACTCTTTAGCGGGCATGACTTTCCACCCAAAAAAAAAAAAAAAAAAATGAAACATGAGAGTGCCAACCAGGCGCCGACACTAAAGAAAGCATATTAGATGCAATTGTGCATCAAATACGATACCAGTAATGCAACATGAGTGAATAACCAACAAGGAAAAAAAGACAAAAGGGTAAAGAAATATAATCAACATTTATTGATTGAATCACTTGAACCACTACGTCCGTCGACTGTGCCTTCTATAGCCTCCACACTTCGTTGACCCTTCCTCTCATTTTTTTCTTGTTTTTTATTGAGCTCATCCGATGTACACTGCGCGCCGCATAACGTTGCCGCCATGACCGTGACTTTATCGATTTCTTTTATTTTTGTTTTATGTCTGCAAAATAAACAGAACTCACTAAGACTCCCTCATGAAATATACTTTTGCTCAGCTCACTCGGACTTAGCCTTACAAAAATTCTACTCAGCTGGGCTCCGCCGTGGTAACGTCGTTGCTTTGGCTTTGCGCTGCTAAGACCGAAGGTGCGGGATCCAAACCTGTGCGCTTCTGCAGCATTTCGATGGCTGAGAAACGCAAAAGAAACAAAAAAAACGTATGTGTACCGTGCATTGGGTGACCTAACGTTAAATAACCCAAGGTGGCCAAAATTAATCAGCAGTCAACCACTACGACGTGCCTGATAATCATATCGGGGTTTTGGCACTTAAAATCCCAAAATTTCATTATTCATCCGGGCTCACTCTCAGACTCATCAGTCGATCAGACTCTGAGCGAGCGTGAGATAGTCGACTGATGAGTGAGTTTGCCGACCTATGTACGTTAGTATCAGCCATCAGTGGAAAGAGCAGATTTTGCAAATCAGCTTCTGCGTCTGCAACATAATTTGTTATCTTTATTTAAAGGGAGCTGTCCACAGATACACAGATATGTGTTGCACATGTCATAGTTCCAACCACACAAAGCACAAACTATGCTGCAGATTGAATCACTCGCTCTAATTACGAGCCACATGCTCGTGACGCTATCGCGAGTTGTTCTGTTCTACTATTTAGGTCACGGAGAAGCGACAAATACGTCCACTGTCATTTACTTGCAGCAGCAGGAGCATGCTCGGGGAAACAGCGATGAGCAATGACGAGTCATTGGCACAGCCATTAAGGGGGACAGCCCCTGACACGAAGTTATTAAGGGCGCCGTGCAATATGAGTCACATCGTTCGCGCTTGTTCGTCGTCCCTGATAGGTCATCTGACGTGGCAGCAGCCGGCGACCAGCTACCACCAAGCTATGGGTGCATTTCAGAGCATCCAACTTTATTACTAGCAGTCATCGGCAAAGTGTAATAGACAGCTACACGCAGCACCTTTTTATGACACCTGATGTGTTACGATGTAGGTGTCATATGTAGACGTCATAACCACCGTTTGGACAGGCGCGCACAAACACCGCCTTTGTACGTATGTCCACACACACACTGCCCCGGCTTCGCTACACTGGCCTAGCCTCTCTTTCTTTTCTTTATCTGATCGCACCGAATTAGTTTACGGCTTAGCCGAGCAGATGACGCTCACAGCGGGCGGGCCAGACTCGCCGCAGTGACTGTGTGGTCATGGACGAGGCCTTGTTTGTTCTTTAATCTCGGGAGCTGGATAAATGGCAAGCCGTGTATCGCGGCTAACAGGCTAGTAAATAAACAGCTCAAAGAGAAGCCCACGCCGCTGGCACGTGTGTGTGTAGTTTGCTCCGAAAGTACTACGGCTCGCTTGTTTTCGGCGTCTGCACAGCGGACCATAAGCGGAGCCCATAAATCTCGTGCGTGGACCAACGGGCGCGTTGTGCAAGTGTAGCCTAAATGAGAGAAACGTTAACACACGAGAAGCCTCGAAAGGCCTCATTCTTCTTATTTTTTTTTTCGAGGAGAGGGTTGCAAGGGGGGAGGGAGGGGGGGAGGGGCGTGTGTGTGTTTAGCGTAGCTTACGTGTACGGCAAGCCACGGAAATAACAAAGTGATAGAGTTTGACTGGGACTTCGTTGGTTTGTAGCCCCTTGGATGGCGGCCAAGTATATTCTATATTATTGGTAGGTGAGATAGATAGATAGATAGATAGATAGATAGATAGATAGATAGATAGATAGATAGATAGATAGATAGATAGATAGATAGATAGATAGATAGATAGATAGATAGATAGATAGATAGATAGATAGATATATAGATAGATAGATAGATAGATAGATAGATAGATAGATAGATAGATAGATAGATAGATAGATAGATAGATAGATAGATAGATAGATAGATAGATAGATAGATAGATAGATAGATAGATAGATAGATAGATAGATAGATAGATAGATAGATAGATAGATAGATAGATAGATAGATAGATAGATAGGTGTCAGCGTAAATAAAACAATTTACAAATTAGACAAAAAATATTTAGCTTCTGTTTATTCTGCAAAATTTTCTTGCAGAACAAACTGTAAATCAAGAACTTCTAAAAGAACCAGCTTATGTGTCTACCGGAATCTATCACCCGCAAAAAGTCTCCGTTCCCTTTAGTCGAGTAAATGTATTGTCTGACTCCTTTTTGCCTAAAATATGTATCGAGTGGAACAACCTTCCCTCGTCCATTACCTGCATAGAAGACAATGATTTTCAAGGTTGGCATTAATGACTACTTATATCGCACTAGTTGACTAACAATATCTTCACTAATACTCTCTTTGGCGTTTGTTCTTTTTATTTGCTTTATTTGCGTGACCTTGTCGCGCTCCAAGTCTGCGACATTTTTTAGGATTTTTTTGTTTGTTTTCGTGGTAATGCTTTGTTGTTACTGATGTTTTTTTTACGTACATTCCACCCATCCCCTCTATTGCGCCCAATGTGCGTTGAATGTATTGTAAATAAATAAATAAATAAGTAAATAAATAAATAAATAAATAAATTAATTAATTAATGTTTTGGCTATTTTCAAGCACGGGAAACACGTCGACGCCACCTATTACAGAATGCACGGAAGCAGCTTCCCCCTGCAGTTGACATAACCTAGGCTGCTGCTGTCAAGGTGGTGATGATGACGATGATACACAAGTCGGGGAAATCACTTCAGAGA
Organism: Dermacentor andersoni; assembly: GCF_023375885.2. NCBI lineage: Eukaryota > Metazoa > Arthropoda > Arachnida > Ixodida > Ixodidae > Dermacentor > Dermacentor andersoni. Next base: position 42,111,922 of record NC_092822.1, read on the forward strand.
GACCGCCTCTGAAATGCATTGCTTTTTGTTTTGTTCAAAGTGGCGGTCTTCGAAGCGCACCTAATAACAAATCTATGGATGTTTAAGCTCAAACCTGGCTGTTGTAAGAAACACCGTTCCACGAATTGTCCGAGTAATTTATCATTCGATCCACCGTTCCTTGATCCCTGATCCCTTGACCCCTTGATGACTTATCTCTTATCAGGGATAAAAGGAACGGAAACTTTCTCCCCGGATTCAGGCATAAGCCTATTATATTTAGCTACGTCGGTGATTGGTATTCACCTGTATATCTGGCAAATTACTATGTATCGCTTTTTGTGCCACCATCCAAAATTCGGAACTTCCAAACTTAAATGAATGAACGATGGACACTCTAGTTTGTCCATTACACCTGTAAGCATTAACTGTAATCTCTATATCGAACCTTTCTACCCATTTCACTTCTTTATCACTACATGATGGCGAACCTTGGTCAGTCCTAGATAATCACCTTTACTTTTTCCATTTCTGCTCTACCTCTTTCAATATATTACAACAGTGATGTGCAGAATGAAGGAATCAATAACTGCAGATGGAATGGAGGACATAAATTGATATTCATAAAAATGGTAATAGCAAAGCGGTATAAAAACCTGCAGCATACAACAAATAAGGACAAACAAAAACAGCATTCACCGAAAGCTGATTTCAGAAAGAAACGAAAGCAAGATGAAAAGCTAAGCACACGACAGAGTGATGGAAAGCGAGGAAAACCAAGACAGCCAGGCAGACAGGTCCAAGTAGTTCGCCGATGAAAAACGATGTGCGAAGTGGCCGAAACCGTCCCTTTCTTTTAAGGCTGCCTTCATTCTCTCTAGCCTTGCTCAGCTACTCATTTTCGTAGCCTTTGTTATTGCTTTCTGTTCCTTCTTATTCCCCTACTTTATCAACAGCCAAAAAAAAAAAAGAATGCAGACGATACCACGACGCTGGACAGATGGCTCGGTGAAAAAGCAAGTTCCAGAAGCCTTTCCCTGATGACAACTCCTGTCCCTTCTTCTTATGAACTTTTTTTTGCGCATTTCAACAGCAAAAAGAAGAAAAAAGAAAAAAAAAACCTTCTGACTGTATATCCCGAGAGCCTTTTGGGACAGCTGCACGACTAGATCCTCGGTCTGTTTGTTTTCAGCTCTGTGTGGCCTCAGGCTTCGGACTTGGCTTTTTCAGACATGTTTCATGCTCGGTGCAATAGCGCGCGGGCTTTCACTGAAAGAAACAAAGAGGCATACCCTGGAGTGGTAGAAGGTGCTGGATAAGTGGTAGAAGGTGCAAGGCTACAAGAATAGGTAGGTTGCGAAGAAAAAGAAAAGCGATGTAAGAAACGTAAAAAAAAAAAACAAGTACGGTTTGCCCGAGAATAAGCCACTTACTTTTGTATTCCGTGCCGCGCTTCGGCTTTGGACAGGGCATCAATTTCTTCTGCATGGCTACGTACCGTTACGTTACGGAAAGACGGGGCGGGGCGGTCGTGCGTGTATTACCGTGTGGGACAACATTGGAAAGAAAGATAGAAGGGAGGAATAGGTTTGCAAAAGCGATTTGGCTGCCTGGCAGAAACAAGCCCGTCGACGTCGGTATATAGGCTACTACGTATTTGTTTCACAGAATTTAGGCACCTACACAGCGTGGCGCAATTGACAGAGGCGCGCGCTATCAAGCGAAGAAGCAGTTGTGTGGCTAAAGCTTAACTAAAGATACGTGGGATGTGGCCCCGTCTTAAGCCTTGTGACACGTGAGGCTGGCGGTGTGGGCGCGCTTGACGCGTCAGCCTGGCGCAAAGCGCGATCATGCAGACGCGTTTCTTTGAACAAACTTCTTCTATTCGCTGGTGGCGCAATTGCTGACACGGCGGCGCTGTGTTTTTACTGCGGCCGCAGTGAATGTCTCGAAACTAAGTCTACTGTGCCTGTACTTTTTGCTTAGACGTCATAGTCATTGAGAAGATCTTGCTGTCGTAAGACAGTCTTCTCATTTTTACCCTTTTCGTACGAGAAATGAAATAGTAATAAAGAAACTTTGCACATCCCCGCATCTTGGCATCTAACTCGTACCTCAGTGGTATGTTGTGCAGTTGTTCATTGTGGCCACTGTCAAATTCCAACATATTCTCAGCTCTGATTGGTCAACCAGGCTGCTACGTTTTTTTTTTTATTGGCTCCAAACGAAGTCAGTGGAAGAGGAGGTAGAAGGTGTTGAAGCGTTCGTTACGCTTACATAACCACTGCCGAGAAAGCAGTTGCTGTCATTTGTCAGGGCGTTTGGCTTCAGCAACGTTCCTTTGTTCGAACATTGTAGATCCCATCGAGGCATCCCCCTTCCTGTGAAGCTCTGCCTTGCGCGGAACACAACACACATCGTCACACTAACTTTATTGCGAGGAGGCTGCAGGATATTTAATGAGAACAAATAGGGAATGCCAAGTTGGGAACCAAGAACGAGAACTTGGGATAGTACGGGACAACAGCGCCGGCGTTATTCTTCCATTCTTGTGGCCCTCTAGCTCGTGCCGTTTTTCAGAAGGTCGGTGGAGAACCGCCGCTTACTTAATGGGGTGTCGCCGGAATATGACGACGTTTCCGCATACACACACACAAAAAAAAAAAGAATGCCAAGCAACATTTGCTTGCGCATACAGGGGCAATATGGGGCTGAAACTTGGAGGTTAACAAAGACGCACGAGATCAAGTTTAGGACCACGCATTGAACGATGGAACGAAAAATGCTAGGCGTAACGTGGATAAGAGAGCAAACGGATGTAGCCGATATTTTAGTTCAGAATTGGAGAAAACAACAAATGGAGCTTGGCAAGCCATGCCCAGCTAGTTGTGCCTAATGCGTAGGGCCGATAACTGGTCTACCGTTATAACTACAGAATGGGTGCCAAGGGAAGGGATGCGCAGTCGAGTACGGCAGAAAATTAGGTGGGCTGATGAAATTAGGAAAATTGCAGACGCAAGTTCGAACCAGCTAGCGCAAGAGAGGGGTAATTGGAGATCGTAGGCAGAGGCCGTCATCCTGCAGTGGACATAAAAATATGCTGCCGCTAATGATGATGATGATGATTATGATGATGATGATGATGATGATGATGATGATGGTGATGACAGGGACAGTGCAACAGCACTAGAGTATGGAGCTCACCTACGAGTGGTGCCACGCGATATCGCATGGATCCCTCATCGCAGGACGACGCACGGCAGAGAAATGTAAGGCGATCATCAGGCTAGCATTCCACCGCGACAGCCGGTATTTGCGGCGTTAATGCACTTGGTCGTCGAGCTGCCTGGACTCCCTGCGAAAAGAATGCGTGCAAAGCTAATACGGGTCGAGCGTCACCCCGTGTGCCTGCCATTTTTCCCCGGCGCAAGTCAGTCTGTAGCCCTAATTTAGGGCCGCGAGCGGTTGGGCGTATCGCTAGATCGTGTCGCCCAGCAGCCCATTTCCATTTTAATGCGTTTCCACGCGAGAGCGGTTGTTCTTACCATATTCCAGACGAGGCTCACAGGACCAGCGTGCCTTGCGAACAGTGGTATGACAAAGTGCGATCGTGGCATCGTTTGAAACGGAGCTTGGTACCCCGTCTGTATATCGGTGCAGCTGGGTCACAGGCAAACTATGGCTGCCTACCAGATTATTACTCAGTGAAAGTGACTCCAGAATGTTCTACTAGTTAGCCGATATTTGGCACAAGAAAAATTTACAGAAGGACGTTGCCATAAATCAATAGTGGATCATGATCATTATGATCATCATCGTCGTCGTTAACGTCACCGTCTTTTTGCACTGATGTAGCCGTAGTTAGCGACAACGTAAGTGCGGGACAATTACCAGTATAAAAATTACAATGGCAATAGGTAGCTCATGTTTAGAAACAATTCCAGGACACTTAAGCTTCGCCTTTAAGAGCGGAACGCGACACCGTTGAAACATCCCTGACTTCTTCTCACGTTTCGTGGCAACTGCAGCCTATGTAACCGTAATCTTTAGCCGGAAACGCTCGGGGCAAACGCAATGCACGAAGGCAAGCTTTCGGGTAGAAGCGGGGCCTCTTACGTGGGCAGCGGATGTGCGGAGACGAGCGCCACCTGGAGGTGTCGCAAAGAACCGGGCGCGCCGCTGTATCAACGGTAGAAACACAGGAAAAGGGCTTGGTATTTGAGTTTCCGCTTAACAGGATGTTTTCTCGTATGCTCAAATTACGATACGACGCTATCATGTCTGCAGGTTGTGCGCAAGTCGTACTTTACGAATTTTCTGACACATTTTACCTTCAGAAATGTCATTAGTTCAGTAACGCCTCTGCGCTAACACGGAGGGTCTGCGTGGTTGAGTACGTTTGCTTCGGAATGATTTTTCGCTCACAAGACGGTTCTCGCCGGATGCAGGACGTCAACACCGGCTGTGCTGCGACAAGGGGTACTTAGCACTATCGCGTTAAAAAACATAATTCCAAGCAATAGAAAATCGGCGCACGAAACAAATAGTACGTTTCTTTAGGTAGAGACATCAAGGACACCGCCGGCAACACTCTTGGCATTAACCTCGTACAAGCGTTGATAATACCACTCATGTCAATGTAATCAACACTGCTGGTAATGTTGACGTTATTAACCCTTTCAAGGTGACGCGACTCATTTCACAAATACAGAAGAATGCGTGAGAAATACCCCCGACTCAGTGATGCTGATTCTCGTTATTAGCGTTATTCCAATCAACGAATATTCCATGTTTTGCGAGATGTTTGCTGGAAAGCTCCCAAGCGAAGTTTTCACAATCCTCCTCAAGGCAACCAAATGACGAATACCTTCAGAACAGCCGAGCAGAGCAACTGTGACAGTCTAGCTTCGACTGGAGGGCTTCCCTGCAGTGCACGCATCTCTCGGGGGAAACGCGTGACGACAGCCGCACTTGCTTGCTTCTCCGCGAGCAGCCAGCGCATTAGAGCTTACAGATATCGTGGAGCCATATGTGTGACAGCGTGGTCGCCTGCCGCCTGCCACGTGGTGTTGCTGTCGCGAATATCTCTGTCTCTACACTCTCAGGCTTATGCAGGCATCCGGCTGAAACCCGTAAAGCGCTCGGCAGCTCAAGCAACTCCCCGAACGACGCGCAACAACGGGGATGCTGAAGTGCTGAAAGGCTTGCTTCGCTGCTGGAAGTGGAGAAACGTGATGTGGCCGCCTGCCTAGCCAAGCGCTAATGGCAGCTTCGCAGCAGCCGCGTAGCAGACGACATGAGTGATACGCCTTCGCTTGCTTTCACCAGGCTCGTCAGCTCGGCGTGCGAAGTTGGCAGACGTTGCTTTCTCGTGCGTCCTGAATTAATGAGCGCAGTGAAGATGGCTTGCTTCTTTTGTCTTTTCCTCTTCCCGTATTAAACACACGTGCGTTAGACTCCGTGTATGCATCCCTGCACATTTTGCATGCGCTTGCCGACAGAGGGCTCTGCGAGACAACTGGACGCTATGATTAGAGCTGCCTGTTAGCCACCGCGCGCGCGCTCGACGCAGCGCCGGTGCTTTCCCACAGGGCACTTTGTCCATTCAGATTTCGCGTGCGCGTGTATGCACGTGTGTCTGAAAGCGAGTCGGAGAGAGGGCGAGTTATGAAACGCAGATTTTAGGCGGGTATTTGTTCTGCGAAGTTAATTTACCACTTGTTTTTGAGACGAAGCTACAATTTCTTAAACGCATTTAAGGCTTCGTAACGCCTGTGTCATAGTGGCACGTCTGTTCTTGGGTATTCCAGTTGCACGTATGCCCAGTGCCAGAATTGTCTGTTCGAGCACAGTAGCCCTCACCCCGTGGCCGAATTTTTCCACTGGGACAGATGGTAGCAAGGGCAGGTACCCAATCGCACTATTCGTCTGCTCTGCAAGACAGCTCTCAGCAAATACCCAATTGCCTAAGTTTTCTACATAGTGTATTGGCAAGTGTATGCGGTGAGGAAACGTTCAGGAAAGCCAAAACCCGAGGAATATTAAGAAAAAGGACTTTCGCAGTGATTTGAATTGATTTCATTATTTGATTTTGGGCACATTCGCTAAAGTAGGCATGGGACCAAAGGCACGTAGCCTGACCGAGCAGTTTGCCATAGGTATAAATCAGTCAGCATAGATATCCTAAATCGTGAGACAGCAGTCTGTATACAGGTGTCACCGATGCATACCTTAAAACAAAGCAAACTTTAAGCGTATTCCCCTTTGAACATAGCTACCTATATTTACGGGTGTTTTACTTTATTGCTAGCATAATTTTTAAATATCACCCTTGACACGCAGCATAATACTACTTGTTCATCTAGGTTACTTTTCGAGGGGAACATAATTTGCATAAAAAAGAAAGAAATGGAGTGATCAACTATTTAACAGAGGTTTGCTAATTAACTTTTAAGCTAAGTACATCGCGCCACATATTGCATTTTACTAATTGTAGCAGGTGACTTCTAAAGTCACATCCTCTTTCAACGAATTCTGCGGATGACGCAAGTTTCGAGATGTGCGTTCCCGCACTTTGCGACGGAATGCAATGGTGTTCCCGTAACGTTTTAGCTTCTGTGCATAAAAAGGCGTTTTCATAACAAAGTAAGTCGAAAAACAGATACTTTTACTCCAAGTATGACCGCACTTACGTGAACACTGGTGCTACTTTCAAAATCATTTCCAAGTGAACGTGCCTTGGGAGATCACTGGGTTCATTTAGTGTATATTGCACTATGTGTGCTCAAGTAATTAGATTGAAAGTTAATCAGAGAACTTCGGTGAATTTGTAAATGACGAGCGTTTGATTTCTAGTGCTAGTATAATGTACTCCCGTTCGTGTTCGCAGCTCAGTAGGTGCCTTTGTGCTAAATGCCACAGGTGGTTGTATAAAAAAAAATTCTCTTAAGAGGAAACTTTAGCTCGGGCCCAACTCCGACGCGGCCTATTCAAATACAAGTAAAAACGCAAAAACGTTTTTCTGAGGTAACCCCTGAACCAATTTTAACGAAATTTGTTGCATTTGAGAAAGCAAGTTAAATTATAGTAACTGTTGGTCACGGAATTTCCATTTAGGTCCTGAATTTTGTTAAAAAGGTTTTCAAAAATCCTAGAAGTTTGAAAGAATAGAAGCACGAAGTTTACAGATTCATAGAGCTAGATAATAAAAAAACAGATATCCCGGTTATGTAAATGGGATCCATTAGATCATTGAAAGCGGACAAATTCGATACGTCATTTGATATCTTACGTGAATGTTTTACGTTGTTTACAAGGATTCTGCAAAAGCTATATTTCCATATTACTAAATTTTTTTCAGATTCTTGTGTAACATATCAATTTTTTCGGCTTTAGATTTACTATTAGATGCAATTCACAGAATTTTATTATCAATTTTTGCTGCTGAGTGACAGAGTTGTGAACTTGATAGTCTCGTTTATTGAAAATTATCTATTCCTGACAATTTTAATAAAATTTGACGAACTAAATCAAAGATTCGAAACCAGCAGTCACTAGATTTTAAGTTTTTGTTTCAAATGCAGCAAACCCTGTCAAATTTGGTGCAGTGGTTGTCGAGAAAAACGAATTCTCCTTTTACGTGTATTTAGATAGGCGAACCCGAGCTAAAGCTTTCTCTTAACGTTAAAAGTAAAACACTGCGGTGTATGTTTACAGCGAGTGCACATATAGCGGCACAGCTTTGAACAGCTCTGCAACTAGGTGGTCTTAAGCAGTAATATCAGGTTGAAAGCGTCGGGCAAGTTTACCGAGATGAGCTTCGCTCGATCTGTTCAATCAATAGCCAAGGAAAGCGAAAACTCAGGGTCATCAGGCGCGCCGGTTTAATGTGTGAATTTTAAGTAGAAGGAAAATAACCGCGCCTTCCACAACCTATATTTACTCTGCCCCCCTCTGTCACGAGATAGAATGAAGCTGTATCTTTAATTATTTTTTTGAACATCGAAAGTGAAGTTCCGCGCTATTCCTCATTGCAGACAGAGAACAAAGTGAACTTGGAGGGAGGTTGTTATAGGGGCGTATAAGCGGCATATGGGCTTGTATAGGGAACGTGGTGCGTGTTTTCTCATGCTTTATTTTTGTTTTTGTTTTTGTTCAACACGAACTTTCAGAGTGGTCGTTCCCAGAGAGGGAGAGAGAGAGAGAGAGAGAGAGAGAGAGAGAGCCATCTAACATTAGTGATTAATGTACTATGCGGGCGCGCCGTAATGAATGATTCCGCTTGATGAATGCATGAGTCAGCCAGCTAGATGGACTCCGACTAGATTTACCGCAGTCCGCATAATGCCCATGCCTGTGCAACGTACGGCGATTGCGATTGAAAAACTGGCTCAAAAATGGAGGCCCAGAAAAGCCGCATTTCTTGCGGCAAGCGTTCTTTCTTGGAAATTACATTAAACAAACACCGCGAAGGGGTAGAACGTGGCGCTGACTTCTAATGTTGTGTTTTCTTCGGAGCAGATATTTTAACACAATTCAACTGAAAAAAAAAGAAAGAATAGCAACGAGAAATGGCAAATCGGCAACGCCAAAACCCACAGGAACAGAAAAGGCAAACGTAAATCGGAGCGCAGGAATGTTGTTTTTTTAACGTCCCACCCATATCACTGCTGTGTGCTGTGCGTGTTAGTATATGAAAACTTGGATAACATTTCAGCGCCCGCAGACAAGGACTAAAAGGGACACGTAGACGCCACATTGCGCGAACAGCAACGCGACGCTCAAGAACGCCCATATTAAAATGCGTCCTTGACCCGGGTTATTAAAGTATAGGGTTTTGTTCCGAGCGACAGCCGTTTAGCGCTGCTTCCTACGTATTCCTCGTCGGAGCCGCTTGCTGACGCTGCAACAAAGCAAACTCAATCCCGGCGTGTTAAAGCCCGCAAAACAATGAACCAAGCCACATTTACAGGACTTGTGGTGCTTTCCTTCGTTACTTTCTAGCTTACAACTCGGGAATGCAAAACTTAGGCAACAACGCATTACGCAGACAAGATACGCAACAACTATTGCTACTACCGCACGATGACACTCCGATATTCGAGAGATATCGCAACTCTTCCTTTCATAACTTCAGGGGAGGTATTCTCTAAGAGTCTACCTATAGTGGACACATCCATTTTGTCTGCTGCTGAAGTGCTCATTGGCTATGACACCTGGTTGCTGCGGACGTGCAGCCCAGCCCAGCCAATCAGAACTTCAACGGAATACGAAATGGACATGTCCACTAGGTCGACTCTTCCGGAATAACACCCCAGGTCCTCGAGAGCTGAAACTAAGCGTCACTGCTGGTGCTGCTGCTGCTGCTGATGGTGAAAAAATAAAAAAGGCAGGAAAGAGATTGATACGAGCGGATCTGTTACAGGAATAGGTAGCGATACAAGGTGAATAGAGTAGCTTCGAGGAAACAAAAATCAAGAGAGTGCTCACGGAGATCTATACAACAAATTCTAGAATGAAGAAAACATGTACAGCATACGTGCATAAATGAAGCAGACAAGGTTATTTGCCACCGTCCCATTTCAAAAGGGGCGCCAATAAATCATCAACTTCATCACTGCAATCACCGCTCCGCTTCAAAGGAGATGACAACAGTAACCATAATCATGATGTTGGGGCTTTGAAAAAAAGACAAATTCACACCTAACATTCATGTCTTCAGTTTATATGCAGAACTAATTGGCTTGAAGAATAGCTACCGTCAGTCAATTGTTCATATTGTTTTAAGGGCACATTGTTTACTTAAAATCACTGGTTCGGTTAAGGAAGCTGTATTTGGTTCTCGGGAATACACCGAACTTTATTTTCAACCACAAAAGGCCTCTACATTGCTCCCGTTCCACCACCAGGGATCATCCGTACGTAGCCTACCCGTAAGTTTTAATGAGATCGCAGAAAGTGATAAGCAGTGGGAAAGTAATAATCGAAAGAGTATGTTTCCTTTGAAGTGAAAAATAAAATGCCACATGTAGTGGAGTGAACAGTACGCGAGGGAGAAATTGAATCGCAGAAGGAGTGCAACGCAAATCAGATTGGCGCGCCTACAGAAGCTGGGCGAACGGCAAAGCATTTCTGCCGTTTGGGTTACCGACGCGAAGCAACGCAGTTAAACGCTTCCGTGCACAACGCCCCATTGCTCTAGCCTCTGATCTCACCTCCGGGGCGTGAAAGGGAAGTGAAGCAGAAAATAACCAGAAGGAAACCACGCTTTTCTTCGTTATATTCTTCTTTTTTTCACTGCTTCTCAATAGCAGACGACGTACCAGAGACAGCAGACGACAAATCAAGATGATCAAGACGGAAGCAAACAAGTTGAGCGATTGTGACGGACGTATTGCGCGAAGTTGGGGAAGCCTGCTGGAAGCGAAACAAAAAGACGGCGCTGTATAAAAAGCACATGGTGAACAACAACGCAGGTCATAATGCGCGTTCGTTTAGCTGGCGAAACTTGTTAGAGAAAAACAAACAAACAGACAAACAAAAGAAACAAACAACTTCAAGGTCGGTACCGCAACGTTGCGGTAAGATAAAAAAGAAAAAAGGAGGTGGGGAGCAAGGGGCATAGTGGTAATCGTACGTGAGCTGCACTTCGACGCTACTGTCGAATGCTGAGCGACCCGCTGCCAGGAACAAACAAACAAACAAACAAACAAACAAACAAACAAACAAACAAACAAACAAAAATAATGTAGCCAGCAGTACTTTTGACGCTTCCACCAAGACAGAGCCAAGCACATTGGTCCGTTTTTTTATCCAGCTTTTCCCTCCGTCAGCTAATGGGAAAAGGTTCTAGGTTCCTATAACCTAACCGGTCTTTCCTTCCTATGTTGGCCTATAATGCTCCATTTTTCTGTTTTTTGTTTCCCCTGTTACTTTCCCTGCTTCTGATTAGCTGGCTCGCCCAGCTCTGCTAAAGCAGCTGTGTCTTAAGCTGCTTTTATTGCTTCTCGCCTCTTACGCAGCATATTTTCCTTCGGCGTCACGTTCTACCCAGCCGCGCTCTCTGCGGGAACCGCATTTTTTTTTCTTCTGTGCTTTGTCATTTTTTCCCTTGCTTTATCCTTCATTCGTGTGCTGTACGAAATGGCCGCGTGACCTTTCGGCCTGATTTTCTTTCTCTCTTCATTTTCGCCTTGTACAAATTTATCTCCCAGTCAATTTCCCTTTACCTACTTTCGTTATTTACCTGCACCCCGCCTACAGCGAGGTTATGTTTTCCTTTTGTATGTATTTTTCATTTTTTTTTAATATCTTCTGGAACAGTTCATCTGTCCCATACCTTTCCGTCGTCTGCGCTGACAGAATTAATGTGGTCACCCGTCGCCAAGCAGACCATGCCCGCAAAAGGGAGCGGTTGTCAAGACCGAAAGAACGAAAAAAGCAGTAGAAAATAAAAGTGGAAGCTGAATGCTGGAGTGGAGAGGTGATCTATCAAAATGGCGCATAGCTTTGACTCGCCATTTGACTCGCATAGCTACTCCTTCTCCTAGTCGCACATTAGCTTTAAACACAGCCCCTGACCAATACCTTTTTTTTTACTTGTTTCTTTTTGTGAGCCTTATGTACCTCTGACGCGACCTGTGTCGGAAGCTTGATCATGTGTTCAGTGCGTTTAACGATGAAAGGTTTTGATTTGAATTACTTCAATGTAGAAGAGGTTCACTCACGTAGGCTTGTTTTTTTGCGTTTTTCGGTTCTTTTCGTATTGCCTTCTTTCGGAAAGTGGCGAACAAACGGAAAGACATGAGTCAGTCGTGAATGCTTTGTGCGGCGCTAGCAACTGAGAGTGATGTAAAAATTTCGTGCTTCTATACTTTGTCATTTGTGCATTTGTACTTTTAAGGAGGCAATTCTCCAGGTAGAAATTCGACACGCTTGTTTGGTCAACGACATGTGACACGGATGGCTTCGGGCCCACCTTCTGCAAGTGGGGTGATTTGAACTATGTTTAGAGAAGCAATTAGGTACGTCCGCTATCATTTTGCAAGAGCTAGGGGCCACATTACATTGTAATACCGGTTATCTGTACAAATAAAAAGCCAGGCCACACAGGTGGGTGAGACAAACATGGGAATAACACTCGGGTGAGCAGAAAAGAGTTTTTGGTATGAATTTTTATGACTACTACAGAGTGACTTGGGGCTTTTCAAGAATCAAGACAGTCAGTAAACGCCTATGAATTGACTCGTTGAGCCCAGAGAGAGAGCCGTCTCCTTAGCAACAGCAGTTCAGGTTAGGGCTCAGAAAAGTGCCTTTTTTGAATCTGCTCACATCGTGCACAGCTGGCAATGCCGCAGTCTTGCAGATATTACAATTAAAGACTGGGAATTCTACGCTTAGATTACATCTTCAGACTTGCTTTTGCAATTTGTCTGTACATGCGGATTCATGTGAAAGTAATTTTGCTGCATAAGCAAGAAGAGGGAAATGGTTGTGAGATGTAAGGTTTTCAAAAGGGGGCCGCCGAATGTTTGCCAATGTCTGGCGCGCAAATAGGATGACTTATAAACAGACCTTACAATTGCCTGTGCCGTACGCTTTGAATGGCTTCCACAACGCCCCAACAACTACCAAATAATACCGGCATCATACCTGTACAGTTCCTGCCTACCGGGAACACATTTACAAGTTAAGCGTACATGACAGATTTCTTTGGACACGCTATCAATCATGTTACCCGCAAAATTACCGATTGAGCCCCCCCCCCCCCCCAAAAAAAAAAAAAAAGAAAAAGACAGTGCCTATCCTCTTCGAAAATACATTGCTTTCGTCTGGTAAAAGACTAACACGAGGCTTATTTTAAACTAAGAGAATATCAAGAATTTTTCCAAAGCAAACGACGAGAAGGCTACAGAAGAAGTATGCCACTACAGGTCATCATCAACTCTCATGTTTGTGAATCGAATATTCGCGTTTTCGTTGCCCTGGGACCACTACACATAGCAGCAATTCCTCTCGTTAATTTCTCGCAAAACTGTAAAAAAAATAAAAAGGAAAAGGAAAACGCCACTGCGCTAATTAAACCGCTTGGACAGTTTGTTATGACATTCATTTCGAGCACGGCGTTAAATTACCTGCGCAAACAAACTGCATTAAACAACGCACCGAAACTCGTTGATCAAATTAGCAGTTATTAGGCGAAAGGAAATGGATATAACTTCGATCACCTAATTTCTCGTAGAATGTGTGGGACGAAAAGAATTGCTCTCAGTTTCTTTTAAATTTTCGAGGAAGCCGCTGAATAATGGCGCCGTTCCATGAGCCAGTGACGGGGCGAGATTGCCAGAGCATCGGTGGAGCTATGCTAAGGAAAACCAGCGCGAGCTGCGAGCGCGAGCAGCAGAAAAAAGAACAAGAAGAAGAAAACTCGCAAAACACCAAAGCAATTCCTTGAACAAATGCATATTCATAAGTAGGGGCTTGGGCCCGCTTGAACGTATATGATTAGCGGGCTAGAGTTGAATTTTCAACGCACCACTCAGAGAAGGGAGATTGAATAACGTATTTAAGAGCGAACTTCCTTGCTTATGTTTTTTTTTAATTTCTTATTCCGTTTCAGAGCCAGCGAACAAATCTCTCGTCTTGCGCTGTTGCAGGTGTGCCCGCACCGCCGTCGAGTAGGTGCTATTTCTTTAAGAAATTTCAAAATTGTTAGCTTTTCTCTTTCGGTGAACGAGTGTGGAAAGAGGGCGAAGAACAGTACACGCGACCTATGAATATGTATTCGACTTGAGCAGAGTAATGCGAGCGCGTGTGTGTCTATATGCACGCACGCAGACACACAGACACACACACACACACACACACACACACACACGCACACGCACACGCACACGCACACGCACACACACGCACACGCGCACATGCACACGCACACACATGCACGCGCGCACGCACGCACACACAGACGCACACATAAACACGCACACATACACATGCACAGAGACAAAAGCGCCAACTTCGTCTTCGTGCTTCATGAGTATATAGAACGTGCCGGCACTGTAAATATGTGTTTGCGCTACTTGAGTATTATTGCTATATCACCGACGGCTTTGTGGTCTTCCGTGCGCTAGTTCTCGCTTATGTTAGACTTCAGATGCACAGGGGATCGTGTGGCGCCAAATGGGATGCGTTCAATTAGTCGAGGTTCGCTGAATTCTGCTCTCTCTCTCTCTCTCTAAACTTATATAAGGGGGGATATATCAGCGTTTGTGATTTCGCAAGTGCGCAAATACGGGCTAAAGTGCTTAAAGCGCGCGACGGAATCCGGTCCTCGTGTGTGTCTCTGTGAGCCCTTTTCATTAACTACAGATGAATTATTTCTAAGTTCTATGGAATTTTTTTAAATATTGCCTATGGTAGATACTATAATTCTTGTCTTACAGCTGGATTATTCAAAGGGGCGGACATTACGAGTTTCGATTTCTCGTGCAAGTAATGTGCGCCTTTCTTGTTAATCCGGGTCAAGGATTAGATTTACGTTATCTGAAACATGCCATTCTTTAAAAATTACGTAAAACTTCAAAACGATCTACCTTTATACTGCATAATTGGAACGTTATGCAGACTACGCTGGGTGTTTTACAGTGTTTCCGCGCCCTTACTTGCGAAGTCGAGTGCTCTCGTTCGACCTTAATCTGCTGCACTTAAGATATTAATTCTTTAGGCGAAATTCACTGAATGTCATTACCTTGCTTTGATCAACGAAGCCGAATAGAAAAAGCGCTGTCGCTGATTAGAGTTCTGTTTTCTTAATTTCACTCCGCGTTTGTTCGATGTCTCGGAAGTGAGGCAGGGGGGTGCGACGACTTGGGCTCGAAAATGAAGTTTTAGAGATCAAAAGGGCATCTTGACCCAGCGCAATCTGAGGCTGTAATTTACTTAAAGCGTGCCCGTACTTTCCATTGCATTAGTTTAAGTACTTTAGATGCGCTTTTTCCTATAGAGCGTTGCCACGTACTGGCGACAATAAAAAGAGAAGCGCTGTTCTGATTTGTGTGTCGCATTCACAAAAAAAAAAAAGAAGTTTCAGGCTATAATTTTTCGAAAGAGGAGGAGGAGGCAGCCAATCCTGATGCTGGACACATTAGCGAATGTGGGCGGCCAATGACGAATAGCACTTAGAGATGCAAAGCTGTGCGAATGCGGCCGAACGTACATAATGTAGATGCTCGCAAGAAAAGTCGATCACGTGCCAGGCTGACGTCACGGCGTAAAACAAGGGGCGGGGCCGGGCAGACGACATGAATGTGCGCCCTATGAGTGGTCGTTTTAACAGGTGGTTCACTTTCACGGCACGAAAAGAGGGGGGTGGCAACTAGGCCACTGTTTAACCCACGAGAGAGAGAGCAAGCGCAGGTTTAAGTTGTAGAGTCACCTTGAGAATGCCGGAGAAAATTAAGGCGCAAGCGTACTACACGTTGCGCCAGTACAGCGTTTCGTACTCCATAAAAGTGGTAGGTAATTCCACTGAACTCTGACAATTCTTGCTGCTTTGACTTATAAGAGCATTTTGTTTTTTTTTATATATATATTAACGTTATAAGTCATTAGGATTTTGATGTATAGGGATGTTTAGCCACATTTAAGTTGTATGTATAAATAATCTGCCTTAAACTATAGTGTATACGTTGCTTAATGTTGGGGTAGTACCGTTTATATGCAGCTTAAACTATGCGTTCTGCCAATGAATAATTTCTCAGAACATTAAAGCCAAAGAGATTTGCTTTGAACTTACAGAAATAATCACCCGTAATTATCGCTACTGCCTCCTAATGCTTAAGGTGCAGGTATGTAAGCACGCTCCAAACTATTGAGACTTGTTAATAAACTCTCTCTCCTGCAATATAACGACTTACTTGGCAAGGTGAGGTAGTCAACAATTCTAAACGATCATGTGGAGAGCAACAAACAGTTTGGCAACAAAGAACATGTTGAAAAATAAAAGCGGGCATTGCGCTTGCTCAAACATGGCAGCAAAAATCAATGAGAGTTTCGTGTACTGACTAACATTCCCACAGTTAAAAATATAATAAGACGTTCCCAACTTTGCGTAAAGTGGATAGAATCGAAATCGCTGTGCGCCTCCTGTCAGTGATAAAGAGATATATAGCAAATTGCTTTCGAAGGTCCGGACACATTGCGCGTGATATTTGGGAGAATAGTAACCGAATTATAGCGTAATGAATCAATTCAAAAACTAGAATGAAAGGACGCATTCAGAAGGTACAATAGGAGACAGTTAGAGACAGCCAAAGGTACTGGTCCTTTTAGGCCAAGTTCCACGAAGAACTCCTTAGGACGAGCGAAAGAAAATTGAGGCTCGTCGTTATCAAATGCTAATTCTTGCCCATCGCATACCGGTGGAAATTTTGCCATCTCGACGTGGTGAAGGCAAAAATAAACAATAAAGCAAGAATGAACGCGCATTCATATTTAGGGAAATGTTCTTGCAGTTCCCAGATCTTGTGCGGATTCATGAATTTGTCAAAAAATCATGCTTAAGTAAGTATTAGGATATACACATGTTTCTTGTGCTCTACATCAAGCCTCTCGGCAACATTGAACAAAATCGAACTTCGGTCTTTCTCAATGTTTACTGTCTTCTCTGTACTGGGATTGGGAAAGATTGTTTTTATCGCTCCTCGAAGAAGGAAATTTTTTAAAGTGTGTACAACAGCAAAACAAATCGATCGAGTTCGCTCAAAAACGAAGAACTCTCTCTACATAACTGAGAAAGGAATAGTTTGCGGCAGGAAAGCGTGCTCTATTTTTTCAGTTCCCTCGCAACTCTTCCTTTCCTATCAAATATCGCTTATCGTCTATCATAATGCAATTTCCAAAGAAATGATCCGTGATGCTAGGATACACATGAGGCGAAGTTGATCTAGTAAAACAGAAGATATATATTGCCACTGAGGTAGGAAAAAAAAACAGTGAGAACATTTCTTTTTCCTTCTCGTCTCAGTGAAAGTTGGATAGGGTAGCACGTATAAACCGGTGCCGCATATCGCAAGGTTTAATAGAGTTTCAATTCCTGAGATTACGAAATCAGCTATACGAGTCCCTGAGGTCGGATTTGCGCGCCCCGTAGAGGCTGAACATCCTAGTGTAGCTCTAGCTGCGGTAATTAAAATAAGGAACGATAGAAAATCGCATCTCATAGCACTTCGCAACAAACGATTTGTCTCAAATAGCTAGTCGCTCAGTTACGTGGTGTGCTGGTGACCGCAGCTGGGGAAGACACCTCTGTCTTTGTGCAACATACACGAGTGAGTCGGTAATGGTGTAGACATTTTTTGGCATCCTGTCGACAGTGTGTTCCAATGAGGGGAGCAAGAAATTGTGGTTTCGCGCCTTCCACGTCCACGAGTTGCCGAACTACCCCTGTATGCCCGGGAAAGATGGCAATCTTCGTACACACACGTGTGTCAAAATAGAACAAGCTGGGAAACTCGGTGTGTGCCGCTGGATGCGTACTCGAATAGACAACTCGGGGGACTGGGTAGGTGGAAATTCTTATTCAATCTCTGGGCGGAAATGGCCAAGCAGGCCCAGGGCCTTACTTGAGCCCTAACCCTCAGCCACGTCCCTCTTTACCCTTCCCCCTTTCAATAAAGTTTATCACCACCACCACCACCACCGAAGTGGGTATATGCCAATGGACAAGCAGAACAAGATAGCTAGAATTGAAGGAGGCGGCTTCAGAGAAAGAAAAGTGCGCTGTAGAGAAGTCGGCATCAAAAGGGGCCGAGTGGGGTAAATGAAGTGAAGTGAACAATTCTCCAGTGAAACCCCGCTTAATACGATATCTCCCAAAATCAAGCAAACTCTTTTGTGTGTGTGTGTGTGTGTGTGTGTGTGCGCGTGTGCTTATAGCCAACGGCGGTGACGCCATAAAGCGTTGAAATGTAATTCTCAAGCTTATCTCTGCAGCTACTCACCATAGTTTCTCAATGAATGTGGCCTCTGCTGGATAACGCGTGGTCAAGGAGTAACCCGTGACAGCGGCCACATTTTTAGAGGGATGCGATGCAGAACCACCTCATTTCCGTGGTTTACTTGCACGTTCACGAACATTCAACTCGTCATAATCGCACCGGACCGCTTCGCTGAAGCGTGCTTTATAGGCGATGTGTTGCATGTGGGCCTTAAAGGCGATCTACTGTTTTTATGCGAAGCATATTACTAGAGCTCAACCCAGCTCCTCAGGCGCGGCGGTGTCGCCTTCAATGACCTTTGACCCCATGCCATACCACGTGACACCGTGACGTCACGACAGAGGAGAAACGGGGCTCCAACTCGCGCCGTCGCTCGCGGCGTCGCGGCGGTATATAAGCAGCTGCGCTTGTTTCTAGGTGGCTTTGGCTCAACTCTTGCAAGATGGGCTGGGTGGGAATCGAACCAGGGTCGTCTCCGGAGTTTGGGACGCAGACGCTACCACTGAGCCACGAGTACGATGCTTCAAAGCGGTACAAAAGCGCCTCTAGTGAATGCGGTGTTGCCTTAGAAACGAGCTGTTTCTAAGGCTCAGGCGTGCGTCGCTTGCTCAGGCGCACATTTCGTTGCCGCGCCGAACGCTGCGTTGCTCGACGCTCACCGCGTCCAGTGCGGGGCGCGTAGTCGCTGCGCCGTAGCCCATTGTCTTACACCACTTGGCGGGTCGACGGGAACGCTGTCGCGTTCCACTCTTGAAGGCGAAGCAGAGTAACGCATGAGTTGTTTCTTCGTCTAGCCGAACCAAATATAGCCAAGCAACAGCAGTTCACCAGGCTGAACAGTGGTTCAACAACTAAAACAAAGGCTAGTATGCTTCGCATCCTGGGCTTAACCTTAGCTAAGCCACAGCCATTTTTTTATTTCGGAAGACAGAGAGCCCTATATCTTTCTTACAGAAGAAAAAAAGCAAAATATTCGTCATGTTCCGTTTTAGAAAGCTAAGCAGCAAACGTTTTATTGTTTTCCCTTGGCTAAACGGCGCGAAAGCCAGACCTGTAGAGCCACCCCACCGTAGTTTAGGGGAAGGCGTGGTTAAAATCTCCCTGCACGCGTTGTGCATTGAATCGCATAACGTACACCGTGGGCGACACGCTAATTGTGCTGCTGGTTCAAAGTCCACTACTGGCTCACCACCAAGCATCACATTTCCGAATATATATATATATATATATATATATATATATATATATATATATATATATATATATATATAGGGGTTTTCTTCAAAGTTCAGCACGCAGGACCCGACGTAACATACGCAGGAAAGAGACGACGAACTTTTTGGAAGACTTCTTTTACTTAACGTTTTCGGCTGGTGGACCAGCCTTCGTCAGAGTACAGTGAGTACTGTACAGTGAGTACTGTACTCTGACGAAGGCTGGTCCACCAGCCGAAAACGTTAAGTAAAAGAAGTCTTCCAAAAAGTTCGTCGTCTCTTTCCTGCGTATATATATATATATATATATATATATATATATATATGTTTTTCTTGGTGCTAAATAAACTGAAGCAAGGTTTGTGTGACCAAGGTAGTTCGCAATCCGTTGTAAATAACAACGCACCAGCGGATGGAAGACTGATAGAAGGAAGGGTACCAGCAAACACTCAGCCCAATCAACTGAAGATATTGTATCTCATAGTCTTTACCATTGTCGGAAAAGGGAAATGGTGCCCTGATCTTGGCGACATTCTTAATAAATGATTAAGCCAATTGCGGGAAGCATGTGTATCTGATCACGAACTTTGCTGCGAAGTCTGATCGGAAGGTGAAATGGTCCAATACACTAGCCCGGCTTGTCATCCGAGGCCAGTGCATGCGAAATGTTTCGAGCGAAGTGAGCCAATGACGCCTGTACTCTTGCGCGCGGGCACTAGCACATAGCTCTGCCAGCGTACCTCTCCCATAGGTTATGTTCTCAAGATGGCGTCCATCATGTCACGATTTTTTTCAGGACTCACGGTAAGGCAACAGCGTGGTTCCCGAGATTGGTTATCGTTACTGAGCCATCGCAGGCCCAGGGTTTATATGGACCTCACTCATTGCTGATACGATACTCTTTGAGGCTCAGATGAATACGCCAGGTGATATCTCGTTGTCATTCGCAATTTTTGTAATAAAACACGCACGCCACAGAAGGATACTGCCCTAAAATAAATTTTCAGCCATTTCATTAACAAGAAAAGAGAGCTTAACAAGAGAAACATTAGAAGCACGGTGAATTTCCTCAGGGGTGCGACCCTGAGGAAATTCACCGTGCTTCTAATGTTTCACGCGTCCTGTCTACGTAACTAGTAGATAGCTTGGTTGCGATTCACTTTTTTAAGGTTGTAAATCTCCTACAGTCATCGTCAGTAAAGACAAACATACAGAAAGCAAAGTACAGAAACCGAAAAGCGCCCTTTAATCAGCAACGTTTCTCAGCAAAGGCAACATGGCACCGAGAGGTCGTATCAAGAACGCTTCCAACGGTAAGCAGACGAAGAAAATGAGAGAGCTGACAGGTTAAACGTAAGGCAGATAATAAGATAAATGCTGGTGCACAAAAGAGGTTGATTAAAACACAATCAAAGCAAACGCTAGAACGCCAAGTTCTAGGCTGCTCACGTACGTTCATCCTCAAAGACTGTGGTTGGCCCCTTTCAGCCGAGTGTTTGGGTTTAGTATAGAAAAAGAAAACTGCAAATGCCTGGGGAAGGCCCTCGAGGTGCGTGATCAAAAAAAAAAAAGACCGTGTGCGAGCCTCACATTATGCACGTATGGTGGTGGCAGCTACACCGTGTCTGGGATCTGGGTGTCGTTGACAGCTTCCTTTCCCTTTTTTTTTTTTAGAATTCCACTCGTCTCATGACTATGTCGCACTGCGCCAGTCAGATCATTGCGGTGTTCGCTAAGAATGGCTCACTTTACCACCGCCACCACCGCAGTTGGTGCGGTGGTGGTGGTCGTAAACTTTATTGATAGGGGGAAGGAGGATGCATAGGGGCTGTCTGTTTATCTTTTTGTTAGAGTGGAAACAAACTTGTTAAAAATAGTCTGATAGAACAATTCTGTCGCATCGGCCGGACAACTTGAAAAGGCGGTGCTTACGGGGATGACTAATTTCGTCCGTGATACTACTTAATCGGATAACTTGACTAAAACACCCTGTAAACAAGAAACTCACAGTTGATGTCCCGAGAGTGGAGTTGAAACCGAGAAGTAAGGAAGTCATATCAATGTAGTAGAAAGCCAGTGCTTGGTAACAACGGTTGCGTCTGACTCAAATAGTTCATTATTACTCTAGCGTATGACTTTGCAGACATGACAACGAAACAGCACGACACATGGCTGTCATTTTGCCTCAGCCATGTGTCGTGGGAGAACTTAAGCCATGTGTCTACTTACGTCTTCATAGTCGTGTCTGTAAATCATGACAGTATGCTTCTGTAACCCGTGTTTGGCACCAGCGTCGAGTGTCGAGAAACACATTATCAAATCTCGAATCACATTGCCTTGATGTTCTATTTAACACATATATGCACTTATTCCTTTATCATGCGAAGAAATGTTTACAGAAATATCACTGTATCTTTAAGCATGATTAAAAATTAACTTCACGGGTTTTATGTGCCAGAATCATGATATGATAATGATGTACGCCTTACATGGCGCTTACGGAATAATTTTAACCACCTGCCTTTCTTTAACGTGCATCCATTGCACGTTACACGGACGTTTTTTTGTATTTCGCCTTCACCGAAATGAGACCACCATGGCCGGGATTTGATACCACACCTTCGGCCTTAAAAGAGCAATGCCAAAACCACTTCGCCACACCAGCACGTCTCTACGTGGTCTTAAGACGAATGTCTCAGCACCGGCATGATATCACAACAGGATGGCTAGGCATAAGTTGCGGCTATCTGAAGCGCTCTCGTGCACCATTGGTCGATCTTGGGGCGTTACCACCTACACATTTGCGTTTACCGCCGCTCAGCGCGATCCATCTAAACGTTCGCCGTAACTCACGCAAGCGTATGTACTAAAGTGCACAGGTTACCGACAAACCTGAAACGATATTCGATAACTTTAGGTTTCACTTTCAGTTTTATGCAGGCAAATCAGTGTTTCGCATATGAGCATACAGCTCGATTTTTATCTTCGGTCTGTAAAAGAAATCAGCGATATATTTTATAGTAGCCAGGACTAAAATACTATCAATGGGTATGTAATAGGAGGAAATAAAGAGATAAGGCAAGGAAGTTAACCAGAAATGTTATAAGATGTGGGCCACCCCTCATATGTATAAATTGCGCACCATTACGAATGGTTCTTCTGTAGGCACTGCGTGTGTGTGTGTGTGTGTGTGTGTGTGTGTGTGTGTGTGTGTGTGTGTGTGTGTGTGTGTGTGTGTGTGTGTGTGTGTGTGTGTGTGTGTGTGTGTGTGTGTGTGTGCGTGCGTGCGTGTGTGTGTGTGTGTGTGTGTGTGTGTGTGTGCGTGCGTGTGTGTGTGCGTGTGTGTGTGTGTGTGTGTGCGTGTGTGCGTGTGTGTGTGTGTGCGTGTGTGCGTGCGTGTGTGTGTGTGTGTGTGTGTGTGTGTGTGTGTGTGTGTGTGTGTGTGTGTGTGTGTGTTCATGGTTGATTTGAAGCGCAAAGGCTCACAACGCAGAAGTAACGAGCCACAACAAGCGCAGACTGAAACTAAATTTTGTTCACGAATGGAATAAATGCGTCAGAAAAACGGGATGAGAGGAGAAAGCAAAAAGGAAAGAAAAAGGCTAAGCTAAAGACACGTGCCGTCCTGAAACGAAATTTCAGACGTTAACAATGATATCGAAGGTGAACCCACAAACGTGTCACCATATTTTTTCATAAGAAAAAGCTTCGGTTATCACCTTTGTTTGCGAGTCCAGATTGCGATGCAGTACTGAAGTGAACGAAAATTCCGGAACACACCCGCATTTTGTGCAGTGAGCAGGCAAGTGCAAGCCAGGTGCAGCCTTTAGTCCATCATTGTGCTTGCGCAGGCGCACTTTCAAACAGCGCCTAGTGGACCCAATGCATACCTTGTAGCAGGACAGTGGAAGACAGCAGAAAAATTGCTTCGATAATTGACGTTGTAATAAGCACGATAAACACCCGAACCTTTCTTTTTCGAAGGAGCGTTTTTCTCAACAGAGATAC
This sequence comes from Dermacentor andersoni, assembly GCF_023375885.2. NCBI lineage: Eukaryota > Metazoa > Arthropoda > Arachnida > Ixodida > Ixodidae > Dermacentor > Dermacentor andersoni. The sequence goes on from NC_092822.1 coordinate 42,135,122, forward strand.
TTCTTATAATACGTAAAAAGAATCACCGACGATTACGATACTACCTCATGCGAATATGTTGTCTCGAACGGACAATCTCTCGTGCGACACGTTCCAAACAGAGCGAAGTGTGACACGACTACATCGCTGTTCGGCCGATCGCGAGAGGCAGAGCGTGGGTGACGCGTGGTCGCAATTCGCAGCAGCCGCCGCAAGCAAACCTCCCAGACGCTACTCTGGCGCCATCTCGTGGCCATCGTCGCCGCAGCACAAGTCTTGGGGGACTCTGCGCTTCTCACGCTTTCACCGTACCCTCCTCATCCACCTTCCGTCTCATGCTTCCGCTGCACCCTCCTCTACCACTTTCCTCCTCGCGCTTTCCTCGCTCTCGCCACTGTTGTCATCCTCCGCGGCGCTCCGCGTTCACACTATCATCGGGCTGCGCTAGTTCGCTAGGTTACGCCGGTAACGCCGACGCTCGAAGCAGGAAGGGGCGCCAAGAGCTGTGTTTTAAAATCTTGTATAATCGACTGAACCTGTCGGGTTCTTGAACGGATCGATCAATGCCGACGGTACTTCAACTGACGCTCCATGTGGCGCTGCAGTACACATGTGATACCTGTCAGCACGTTAGTTATAGAAACGTACCACTCAAATGTCAATCTTGTGGTGCAAACATAACTGCGCAAGGGTGCCACCAAGAAAGGAGAACCCTGCCACACGGGCTTGGTCTACATGTTATAACCGATTTAGTAAATTCTCGTTCTTCTCTACCTCGTGGCTAGAGCATTATTTTCATATAGATTGGCGCTTTCGCTTACTATAGTCGGTGTTTTGTACCATCAGGAGTGAATAAAATCTGGCGCTACTGCATCAGATACACATTTAGCTCCCGACTTTCAGTTCTGCGACTAGCGGTAATGCCGTCGAAGTTTCAGCGCAAACTTTTTTGATAGTCCTCGGCAGCTATAAGCTCTAAGCGCTCCTGCAGTTTCGGCAACGCACAACTCAAAAAAGCGTGCACGAACACACACACACACACACACACACACACACACACACGCGCGCACGCACGCATGCACGCACGCACGCACGCACTCACACAGGCGCGATGTTCTCTCGACGCCCGTGTTGCGGTTCCTCTTTCCAGCGGCTTTATACAGACAGCAGCCGTCCAAAAATGCTCTGCAGGAACGAAATGGACGGAAAGTGCTGTCGAGCCATTCCAGATGACGGCTTTACAGACACCCATGTCGTGAGCAGCTTAGAGCAGCACAAATCAGGATTACCCCGAGTATCAGAAAACCAACAAACAATACAAAAATCGGTCGTTTCATCATTCGTTTCTTTTCATGTACTCCATTCGGCGTCGCTTAAATACTTTCTTCAGACGTCAGATTTGTTTTGGTCGTTTGCTTATTGGCTTAGGTATTTATTTGTGTTTTCCAGTGCATCCGCATCGTGCTAAAAGCCAGAGTAATGTTTTCTGGGTTGCGCTGGATTATGGCGTCGGTCGTCGTCCGACATGGACGTCACGTTGCTGTGTCAGAGTGGTTTCAAAGTAACGCTTGAGTTATTGAAGGCGCTCGACGATTTCAAGCATTTAGTATCACACATCGAGGGTAAGACAGAGCGAGGATGTGGATCAGGGGGAGGGAAGCGAGAAGGGAAATAACCTGGAAGGAAAGGGAAAGATGAGTTTCTTCTGAACAATCAAAAAAGAGACATGGACTGTATTTGTGGGGCAGTTTTATTTATTTTTATTTATTTAACGTACCCTCAGGGCAACAGGGCATTAAAGATGAGAGTGGCTATAGAGTACTAGTGTAAAGCAAACAAACAAGTGCATTCATTGAGTTAATACACTGATTCTCCTGATTATACGCAATGCTAGCTATTGTTCCGCAGGAAATTGTTTTGTGCGCGAAAAAACTACAAGCTGTCACTAGAAACGTGGGGTGCACGTTGAAGTTGTGCATGAGTACCACCGACTTGATAGGCGTAACTTTAAGGGCAGAAAGACAGCGGCGTCTATTAGGGAGCAGACGAGGATAGACAATGTCCCAGTTGAAATGAAGAAGTGAAGTTGGTCAGGCTGTTGCATGTAGTTGCAGGCACTTGCAGAATGAGTGTCAGCGGAAGATGAGCGAAGTCGAGGGCGGCAGAGAACCAGGCGGTTCAATAAAATTAATAAATTTGGAGGCAATTGATGTTGTCAGCTGGGGGCATGACACTGGTAAATGATAGTCTATGGGAGAGGCTTTCGTCATTTATAGTGGGCAGAAAACTAAGTGATGATGAAGACAATCTATTTTTCGCAGTCCCCTTACGCTGTCACTGTAAAACCTACACTAAAGTTGATTGACAGGACACAGGAAAATCAAAGTGCACGATGCTGTAAAGCGCTGCATTACGTCGGTGTTTGAAAAAAAAACACAAAAACATCAGCTTCTATTTTGGTTGCCCTACTCTAATTACAGCTATGTGCTCCTTTCTGCACGTAGGTGCGGTAAAAATGGACCTATTACTGAATTTGCTACAAATAATTAACACACGATATCAAAGACATGATGTCATCGTCACCGAATGACTGAACCATCAATATGGAAATTTCAAACGCTCCGGCATCGATGTTGCGCAGGCATCGAACATCTCGAGAAGCGCCATATTGTGCTATATACAATCCATTCCAGTACCTGTCACCGACAATGAGCTTTTTTTTTAGCAAACGTGCACCCAAAGGTAGTTCACTGGAAAGGAAACCGCAACATAAAATACTGCCGGCGTGATTGCCTCCGTGTGACAGCCACAATAGCGTGAGCGGAAACACGTCTGAAGTATGGCCACAGACCCATCTGTCAACGCTGTCACCTCTTCCATTATGTTTCACACTTCACGTCTTGACACCAGGCAGCCTTCCCCCCCATCCAAAAAAAAAGAAGAATACTCGCTGTTTTAGTAATTATTTTACGCACATCTACTCCTGGGTCCCAGTAAGTGTTAAACACGGCTGTGAGAAAGGTGTTTTGTTTTTTTAGAGGCGCTTCGGAGATGTGTTTTGTGATACAGATAGTTACATAAGGTGAAACTTTGAAAGCGAAAGGACTTACCGACAACATTTGAAGTGTGGCCTAATGCCGCACTTGTCATCATACTCTTGTGCATTAAAATGGTCTGCTTGGTAGATGAGATGTCTGATTTTGCACACAAATGCACTAGGTTACACAATTAACGATCGTTGCTCTCTGAACGTGCGGGACGTAAGGAGTATAATAAAAGGGCAAAAACTAACAAACAGACTTCAATAATTTCTCCTGCTCTAAACTCATTTACTGCGGCAGCAGAAGACTGTCAGACCCGTAGAGCTTCCTACTAATATCACCAAAGGGAACCGATATCGTTCAGCTACCAGGGGAACCGATGATTAATGCATAAATGTGTGTAATCACTGTACTCCTGGCTTCAGAAATTCTCCTGGTTTGGCTTACTACTTTATATGCCCATACGGGTCTAATCTGGGAGGCACTCCTATGTTTTTCTAAAGGCAGAAAACAGTATTCTGTTCACGTGCATAAGTACTGCGATTTTGGTCCATTCATAACGCAGCATTTCGTTGAAAAGGAACTACCTGCATAGTCACGAAGCCGTGCGAAGCCAGAAGGAAGAAGCTTAGCGAAATCGACGCACTAACTACCATCTCTATTCTGGTTCAACCGGCAGGATAGCGGCTTCCGCAGCAAACAACGCCAGTTTCCTCTGGTAGTCTGTCTTGCAAACTCTACTCTAAATGGGTACAGCATAAAATGGTAAGTAGGCAACTATGGCTGAGAGCCGAAGCTGCCGCAATAAGCAAGAACCTATACAGTCTAAAATGTCATAAACTCCATTTATATTTAAGATAGAAAATGACAGAAGAGATGAAAATTCTCCCAGTTTAATGCTAAAGTTAATGCTAATGCTAACACATACACTGACATTCTCATTGCACAGAAGCGTGCAGTTTACATGATATAGTATTGGTTGAGTAGATGACCGACCTTCAAGAGCCCTTCTTTAGCAACGAGCGCATGTTTTTGGAGAAGGTCCTTTCCAATGACTGGCAAGCACCAATAGCAGCAGTAACAGGTATTGTGGCCGTAGTAGACTAATATAGGCAACTAAATATCAGCCCTAAAGCGATGAGCAACAGCTATAGTCGGGGTATAGTCGCTCTTAAACAGCTTACCGTGGGAAGTTCAAGAAGGGAGCCGACAGATGAAGTAGCAGAATGAGGCATAAAATCGACATAAACAGGGATAATGGGCGTCTGAAAGGCTGGCCTACGTTTCGATAGGTGGATCTAGTCTTTTGTGAAAGGCGAAGATAGGTCCCTTTGACCAAGATAGGTCCACCTGTTGAAATGTAGGCCAGCCTTTCTGAAGCACTTTATCTCTCTTTATGTAACTTCTATACCACACTATTGTACCACGCGGCATTCGAGATTTGTCCTTCAGAACTACCACAACACGACTTGGCCCTAGAAATAAAGCTTCAGTTATTACCGGCTGTTGGCGGCTGTAGACACCGAATCACAACAAAAGGCCGCCGTATGCATTCTCTTCATTACTGCGCGAGAAGCACGTGCCCTCTAAGCTGTGTCGGGCACTCACGTCCGGACAGCATTTTTATTTTATCGCTTGCTTCCTTCGCTTCGCCACAACACCGCAAAAGGCAATGGCCGTCGTTATGACGGCGCATTGTGCTTTTTTTTCGAGCGGTTGAAACAACGGAAACCATGTCGGCGTGTACTATACTAATGATAACACGTCCCCGTGGGCCAACTGCTCATAAGGTTACCCCGTTTGTTACGGGAAGCTCTGCCGACTACCGTGAGCTCCTGGCGTTACGTTCCCCAACGCGAGAATGAAGAAGAAAAAAAAACGAAAAGGTGGGCACATCGAAAAACCCAACCAACCACACGCGCACACACACGCAAAAAAAAAAAAAAAGAAAGCGCAAACATGCAAATGTGCGAAAAGGGTCGGCGGTGAGCTATTATCACGCCAACTGGTCTAACTTCTCGAAGCCACTGGAAGGGTAACGGGTGTGGAGGTGGAAAGGCGGCCGAGGAGGCTATTTAATCACTGGGGTCCATTTGCATATATTAGTATGCCCCCGCACTAGCGATCCAAAGAATGGAGGGCAAAGAGTGAGGATGGGTACGTACGGCGCACGGCGCGCTCCCTCTCATCAATTCCATGCAGCGGTAGTGAAGTCTGGGTCACATGTCAGCCAATGAGTTGCGAGATATGGCTGAATGTTCCGCCCAAGTGAGGATGACCGGCTCACCCGTTGTGTTCTACTGACACCTCCGTGAAGCTTCCGCTCTGAAAGAAAGCTTTCGTTCAGTCGACGTCCTTCCGCGAAGGCACATCAGAGGCGGACAATACAGAAACGCCGTCGTTTCGACCAACTTGTGTGGTCGGTTGACGACACTCGCAGCTTTCGCCGCACTGCACGGTATTCATGAGACGGCGGATATCGGTGACTGGCGAAGGAAAATGAGGAGATGCTCTCGAGGAAGACAGAACGGAAAGGGGGTTAAAAAAAGGCGGAAAGGGGTGAAAGAGAAATAGCGCCCTCGTTAGGTAGACGCCCTAATGCATTGGCGCGCACGCGCGCGCGCCAGGGCGTGCTTGCTGTCTTGCACCTCCTTGTCACGACGACGGGACAAAAAACCTTCGCTGCGCTCGAGCCCCCTGCCACCCTCCCGTTTTCGTTCACCTTCCACTCACGCCTGCCTGCGCGACGTTGAGGGACCAAGAGAGAGAGAGAGAGAGAGGGGTCGCCCGCGCTGAGGGGAACATATGTTTTCTGTAGTCCCTCGGGTGGCCGAGGGTTGGCGCAACGGTGCAGAGGGCAGGATCGCGTGTGGCTTTTCTCTCCTCCGCGTCTCCTCTTTCGGCGCGTCGCGTTGGCCGCGCGAGCTGTGAATTTTTAATGACGCTTACGTAAGGTCACCTAAAGCTTTGCGCTGTAATGCGCGGTAATGTGTGCGTGCCCATCTGCATGCGTTTGTGCGTTTTCCTTTACTCCCCCCCCCTTTTTTTTTTCATAATATGTTACGTTCATAAAGCGTGGCTCATGTGCACTGTTCACCGAAATGACGATGTTTCGGTGTTAGCATACAAAGAAAAAGAAAAGAGGTTTTGCTCCGGAATTAAGTGAAACTGCGGCCCATATTTTTATATGACGCCACAATCAGTTGTCTCGCTCCCTCGCTTGGACCATACGTGCGCTTGGCAGGAAGTGCTGGTCTCGCTGGTCTTATAACTCTTACTAAATGGGCTGCTTCCATAGCGGGACTGGATTCCGTGCATCAGTCCTAGCTTACATACTGTATTAAATATGTGAGGTTAATTAATTAACTTAGGTAATTAATTAGTTAGGTAATTTGTTAGTTAATTTGCTATTGGCTAATTCTGTGTTTGTTAATTGACTAGTTAATTTGTTTTAGGTAATTCATTACACTATCACTAATGTCGACTTCTAAGTACAGCCCTGGCACTAGTGAATAAAAAGGCTGCTTTAGACTTACCTAGTGCAAGTTTTCGTCATCATTATTATTATAAGCGTCCTTACAGCCCACACACTCGGTATTCGTTGAAGCTAGCGTAAATATTATTTGCGGTACCCGCACTCAAACGGCATGGTATATAAAGACGTCGTTTTGTCTATTGTGCCCAAGTGTTACAATCTAAACATTAGTTCTTTTTATATTTCCTCGATGGTTTCCTTTCCCTCTCTCTTTTTACAGCGAAAGCAGCATATGACTAACCTTCCGTAATTTTTTCGGTGTCCGGCAACAGAAAAAATAATAATGTGGGAAGATCCTGGTGATAGTGCAGAAAGGGTCCAAGCTCAATGGCACATATCCCTGTGTGGTCGGGAACCTGTAACGCACCCTTAAACTATTCTTGTCACACGTGGGACCCAACGAGGTCCCATGCACACGGGTAACAACAGTTGTTTTTGAAAAACATGTTTCGTACAAATGTTTCTAAAAGCACTTGAAAATCCTCGGCGCCAATCGCTCTAGTGCTTGCGCGTTCGTCGTCATTGTCGTCTTCCATAGCTAGCTCCGTTGTGCAAAAAAACTTTCATCATCAACAATGGCTCGAGCGCCGTAGTTTTCCATAGCTGGCTCCGATGTGAAAAAAAAAAAAACTTTCATCAGCAATGGCTCGAGCGTCGTAGTCTTCCATAGCTGGCTCCGATGTGAAAATAAACTTTCATCATCAGGAATGGCTCGAGCGTCGTAGTCTTCCATAGCTGGCTCCGATGTTAAAAAGAAAAAAAACTTTCAACATCAGCAATGGCTCGAGCGTCGTAGTCTTCCATAGCTGGCTTCGTTGTGCAAAAAACTTTCATCATCAGCAGTGGCTCGAGCGTCGTAGTCTTCCACAGCTGGCTCCGTTGTGCAAAAAACTTTAATAATCAGCAATGGCGCGAGCGTCGTCGTCTTCCGCAGGTGGCTCCACGGCCGCTCACCAATCCAGCGTCGAATTCACTTCTCTTCTGTCGTCGTAATTGGGAAGTCGCGTCTACGGGGGTAGAAGCCATTGATTAAGTGCGGGTGTGAGCCATTCAACAGCTGCGTTAAATGTTGGGGCGGACAGCACGCGTAGTTCGTACCCCCGAAGGACAACATTTCTAAGCCAGAGAAGAAATCGTTCATGCAATGCATGTTGGAAGAGTTTGGCCTGCAATGTTACTCTAACGCCATGATACCTACCACGCATCACCGGACATGCATTGATTTCATTTTAGCCAACCACCTCTCTAGGGTGACAGTCGAATCACTGAGCGTATATCACAGTGATCATAAATAAATATAAGATAAAGAGTCTCAATCAAACATCAACCACTGTCTCTACTAAATCATCCATTCAAACACATTAACTCCCAACATGAGAAACTTCAAACAAATGACAACCATTCCACTCTGTGAAGATGGAATGTCAGCGAAAGCTGACGACAGTCAAAGCTCTCCAACGAAAAGCAAACTGCTTTCGCTCCCATTCCATCTTCACAGAGTGGAATGATTGTCATTTTTTTTTTTTTCATGCAGCGTCGTTCTTTGTGTATTGATTGTCGCGGGACATACACGGATTACTGCAAAATTATGCCCGCAAAGGTATTTAACTGAAACATATGAGTTCTCAGCGCCAAGGAGTAGCCGGCGTAATTTCGGCTTAGCAACACCACGTGTCAATCTCTTGCCAAATGAAAGAGGTGTAAAAACAAAATCTAGACGTTGTTCTAAAGCACGTCCGCGCCCTCTCGGGTCAGAGAGGAGCAGCGCAGTGGGGAAGTTTTCTGTCATGCCCGCCAGGTGGTGCCACCATCCCGTACGAAGTTGTGCATTGTAGGAGTGCGTTCGTACTTTTTTTCACGTCACTTTCTTCTACATTTTTGTTGCTATCCTAGACAAGCCATTTTCTCGAGAATTTTACGCTCTCATTGTCTTCCGTCATAATAGAGCGCTCGTGGGAAGCTTCCACGCTGTTAGTGGAGAACGATATTTCCTGTCTCTGCGCGGAATATGGTGTGTATTATTTTACATGCTGGCATTTATAGAGAGCGCTGAGTTAGGGACCAGTGTAGTTCTGTATTAAAAAAAGAACAATAGGCGAACTGCGAACGTCATTGTGACGTTGCAGAGAGCGCAGTTCTGCTGAGGTACACCAACCACTCAGAACTTTACCTTAAGCTTGAAATTTATTTCGAATTCAAATTCTGAATTAATTTGAGCGTTTGCGCACCACGCGTTTTGTAGGCATTGTTTCCTTTGTGACTTCTAAGCTTGCTTCAGTCATAAAAAAAAAAGCAAAGAACGAAAAGACGTAAGCAATGTAGATCAGTTGCGACTGCATTAACTAGGATCAATGAGTCTTCTCGTTGGATGCAGGATCGCAATTTCGAAACAAATCCGAAAGCACAGAGCGGAAAATCCTAATCCTAATGAGCTGATGAGAGCCGGGGGAGCAGGCTTACTAACTGGCTTGGTAAAGCGGCTTTGTCTCTGTGCTTCAGACCTCTTTTCAAATAGGAGCTGTTCCGATTTCCGAGTTTGGTGTCTAGGGCTTGTCTCGTTAACGCAATCAGCTTCACGTGGTGCCTCTTTCAACACGCCTGTTTACTGTTTACGCATTAAAAGTTTATATAAGCTTCTTCTCTTATACATATCATGTCAGCGTTAATGCAGCGGTATGAAATTGTCTCACTTTTTCCTGTACTTGTATTTTGATTTGAGCGAAATTTCCATATAGTTAGTCAAGTTCGTAGGGTTTCATTATACTAAAGGAACCGCTTCGACCTTCCAGGTGAAATCTGCGGGTTTCTGGTTACCTGATTTTAACTCGACCTGACAGTTCCTACGGTCATCGAGGCCGACGGGCTACTATTTAACGTAACCTGTTTAGTCACTAACTATGGTAGAATGTCCACAAATGAGTCCAAATTGCATCGCTTCATTCCTGGATTCCTGGGCGCTGCAAACACCATCGAAAGACATTCACAGAGGGTCAGATGATGCTTTCTAGTCTTCCTAGTTATTATTCGTGATAACGGAGCATTTGGACCTTCATTAATTTTACAGTCAGGTAACGATTTCTTTGATAATGAATTAAATCACCGGTGTAAACGGGTGCAAAAACTAATTACTTGCTGCAACCGCTACAAGAAAATAACTTTTTTTTTCGCCGTCGTTAACAGAACGCAGCACATCGATCATCCCATTAAACGTAATACTGCTTCCAGAAAATCGGTTTTGCGTAGCAACGCTTTACGCCCACCATAAGTGAAATTGAACTACGCTATAACTAGGCGAGAGGGCTCATTTTGCCCGCATCCTAGTATCTTTAGTTTATTGGTTGCCGCTAATGCACGGAAGTGGCGCACTGGCAGCTAGAAGGAAGCGTTGTTCAATTTATATAAAAGCATATAAATAACACTTTCTGCATTATGAAATCACTCCTTGGCATGGAAATCATATTTTTGTTCCTTTTTATTTTGCCTGCACGTTTCTTTTGTTTTACGTTCTGCTTAATTGTGTACCTGATTTCCTTTCTTCATAGGGGCAGTTTCGTTTCTTTTCATCGAGTACGAATACACAGTGGGTGTTATTCTTGTGCACTATAATATCCCTTTCATTATTCCCTTTAACCTATACCATCACACTGCAGCCTCTGTCGTGCCACATATTTAGTGTATATTACGCATTTTTTTTTAATAGAGACACCCTTTCAGCAGCGTTCTCTGGAAAGTCTTTCTGTGCATTCATGTACGCAGAAGTATGCTTTTTATTTATTATTATTAAACAAATACACTGCAAAACACAGTTGCGCACACGTATGTACGCGCCGTGAAGTGAAGAGCACAAGCAGCAGGCATGAGATTTCGAACGCAAGCTTTCTCGCTGTTTCATGCGAGTCTCCTGATCATGCAGACCTCACTCACTCACTCACTCACTCACTCACTCACTCACTCACTCACTCACTCACTCACTCACTCACTCACTCACTCACTCACTCACCATAGATGACTCAGCAGATGGTGAGTCACTAGTATTGTCCACGTGATCTGAAGATGTGCAGTGAAGCGGAATGTTACCTACCTGCGAAGAAAAAAAGAACCAGAAAGAATACCGGTAAATCCGAGAGGAAGCCACAACGATACACAGACGACGAATACTAAGTCAGGCATTACAGTGGTAAATCACCATTGCGAAGCGTCGAAGCCGTTAAACGTTTCTTTTGAAGAAAGCTTTCAAAAGGTGAATATTTAGTCAACATTATCTGTGGTACATAAGTGTTTACTGGGGGATTCATGCATAACTTGTTTTCTAGAATATGTTGATGGCTTTTTCGATTACTGAACATAGTTGGTGCGACGTTCAGTGTATGTCTTCCACATTCTGAGCCAGTAATGCTTGAACTAGTAAACAGTGACGTTCATGAAGGGTACTGACCGGATATGTCGAACTCTTCAGTTTTGCTAGGTTTAAAGGCCAACTCGAACGAAATTTCATATGGCCGACATTTGTTATAGATTAGTAGTATATACCACCGAAGCAATATTGGTGAAGCCGCAGGGCTGTTGACTGTATAGTTTTCTCGTTAGCAGTTTCTGAACAACACCTAAGGAGACGACGCGCGTGCCTGGTGCTTGCCGCAATGACGTGCGACTGTGTCCCAGTATGCAGCCTCCGAGATTTTTCAGCTCTCCTAGAGCGCCGCCTAATCTCGGAGGTCACGCTGAGGAGCCACGCTCCTTAGGTCAAATGCGTAACTTCGCACAAGCGATAAAGATTTCCTCTTTAGTTTTTATATGAGAAATGGCTACTTTTGTGAGATTTTCATGACGCTTCCGCTCGTATTTCAAAGGTCATATTTTGCACGGGTACATATTATTACGATATGATTCCGCGAGAGACGAGCCGCCGCGAGAACGACGAAGAAGTTGGTCGGTGCCCTCGGCACGAGCGAGTGTCAGCCTGGCTGCCTGGCTCCAGTGTAAATAGCCTGTAAATAGCATCTCTCGTCTGTGTCTTTCCACACGTAACATTTCTGGTGGAGGTCAGCGATCCCCGTCCTCACCACGGAACTCCGAAGTGGTCGGCACACCGAGCTTGTCACCATGCCTCCCGGTGACGAACCCGCCTCCGCAACGGCTTCGGCTTGTCCGACCGCTCCAGTCGTCACGGTTGCCCCACATCGTGACCCAGGTGTGTTCTCTGGCCTGGAGGGACAGGATGTCGACGATTGGATCAAGCTCTACGAACATGCCAGCGCTAATAACAGGTGGGACCCAACGATTATGCTCGCCAATGTTATCTTTTATCTCGGCGGCACCCCACGCGTGTGGTACCAGACGCATGACGAAGAGATCAGCAGTTGGGACTCCTTCACAGAAAAGCTACGGGAACTGTTCGGCGACCCCATTGGCCGCAAGGCTGCCGCGAGAAAGGCTCTTGCGTCTCGTGTTCAGTCACCTACAGAGCCATACGTTTCCTACATCCTCGACGTCTTGGCTCTATGCCGTAAAGCTGACGATCATATGTCCGAAGGAGATAAAGTGGCACATGTGCTAAAAGGCATCGCCGACGACGCTTTCAATTTGCTTGTTTTCGGCAACGTGTCGACTATCGACGCCATTATAAAAGAGTGCCGTCGCCTTGAACAGGCTAAGAGCCGCCGTATCTCAAACCACATTGCGCGCCTACCCAACACTGCTGCTACGTCGACATGTGAGGGTCGACCTCGTCAGACCACCACCTGTGACGACGTCACCCGCATTGTTCGCCGCGAACTCGAGGCCGCCTCTTTGCCAGCCTTCTCCTCGCCGCATCCCGATCCGCCAGCAACCACCATTGCGATGATTCAGGCTGTCGTCAGACAGGAATTTGAAAACATGGGTCTGAACACCGTGTGTTCCACGTCTCGACCCAGCGTTCCCCAGTTATCTATCGGCCCTCCTCGTCCCCGGCAGTCCTTTTCTGCCACATCTCGCCGCAACCCATCCGAATGGCGTACACCTGATGACAGGCCGATCTGCTTCCACTGCTGTCGCATCGGCCACGTCGCCCGTCACTGCCGCAACCGATGGCCACCACCTCCTCGGACTTACGCCCCCACTTATTCCCGCACCTTTGGACCTTCTGTACCCTATGCCACCCGCCATGAACCTACTACTGCTGATGTCCCTGCTCCGAACCTTCGCTACAGCCGCTCGCCCTCACCTCGACGCCACCAGTCTCGTTCGCCCCAACCCCGCCGCTTTTCTTCGCCGCCTATCGCCTCCCGCACCCAGCCGGAAAACTAGGCACTGCAGCTTCTGGAGGTGAAGCTGCGTTGTCGACCCTGCCCTCAAATCCTCTGCTCACGTTACCTACTAACCGAAACCTTCTTGACGTTGACGTTGACGGCTATCCTGTCACGGCACTCATCGATACAGGAGCGCATCTTTCTATTATGAGTGCTGCCTTCCGACGACGACTGAACAAGCTCCTCACCCCAGCGTCGGCACGCGTCGTCCGCGTTGCGGATGGCGGTACTGTGCCTATCATCGGCATGTGTACGGCACGTGTCAGCATCGCCGGCCGCCACATTCCTGTACTCTTCACCGTAATTGCTCATTGCCCCCACGACCTTATTCTCGGCCTCGATTTTCTCTCCGCCCATTCTGCCCTAATTGACTGCTCTTCCAGTACCCTTCGCCTCGAGTTGCCGATGCTCGCAGAACCTTCTGACTCACCCCCTTGCCGCTTACGCTCCACCGGCTTTCTTCGCCTGCCGCCAAAGTCCATAGCCTACATTGAACTGTTGTCTTTCCCACCAGTTTCTGATGGCGAGTACCTCGTCACTCCTCTGCCCGACATCCCAATCCAGTATGACGTCACCGTGCCTCACAGTATAGTTACTATTACTGCGAACCACACTCGCATGCCTGTCAGTAACTTTGGATTGGCAAAGCAAATTCTACCGCAAGGTATTTGCCTTGCCACCATTGATTGTCTCGGCGACCAATACGTGGCAGCGTTATCGACCGATGGTTCTCGCGACCTTAGCATGCCCATCGCGCCAGCTTCGGGCGTCGATCCCAACATAAAGAAAATGGTTGCGACGGACCTGTCCTCTACGCAGGCTGAAGACCTTTGCGAAGTATTATCGTCCTACCGCGATATTTTCGACTTTGACGATCGCCCTTCAGGCCAGACGCTCGCGGTCAAGCATCGCATTCTTACTGGCGATGCTGTGCCTATTCACCGACGACCGTATCGAGTTTCTGTGTCGGAACGCCGAGTAATTCAAGATGAAGTGAACAAAATGCTCGATAAAAACATCATTGAGCCTTCATCGAGTCCCTGGGCGTCACCTGTGGTGTTGGTTAAGAAGAAGGACGGCACGTGGCGCTTCTGTGTTGATTACCGTCACCTGAACAGAATTACAAAAAAGGACGTCTACCCGCTCCCACGCATAGACGACGCCCTTGATTGCCTGCACGGTTCCAGATATTTCTCGTCTATTGATCTTCGTTCGGGATATTGGCAGATTGCTGTTGACGATATGGACAAAGAAAAAACCGCGTTCATCACACCTGATGGCCTATACCAATTTAAAGTAATGCCGTTTGGATTATGCAACGCCCCTGCCACCTTTGAGCGTATGATGGACTCCTTGCTCCAAGGTTTCAAATGGTCCACATGCCTCTGCTACCTCGACGACGTCATCGTCTTCTCGCCAACGTTCGACACTCACCTTGAGCGTCTCACAACTATACTTGATGTATTTCGAAAGGCGAAGCTGCAACTTAACTCATCCAAATGTCGTTTTGGCCACAGACAAATTACTCTTCTGGGCCATCTAGTTGACGCTTCTGGAGTACAGCCTGACCCCGACAAAACTCGCGCTGTCCGAGAGTTTCCGGTTCCGAAGATAGCCGCAGATGTTCGAAGTTTTGTAGGGCTGTGCTCATACTTTCGTCGTTTTGTTCAAGATTTTGCGACAATTGCTAGGCCCCTAACTAATCTTTTGAAGAAAGGCGTACAATTCTCGTGGGGTACTGCAGAAGCCGCCGCCTTCTCTCGTCTCGTCACTCTTCTAACCTCACCACCCATTCTCGCCCACTTCGACCCTGATGCCCCTGCAGAATTACGTACAGATGCCAGCGGTCATGGCGTAGGTGCCGTCTTAGCCCAGCGTCAGCGTGGCAAGGATCGCGTTATTGCTTATGCGAGCCGCCTGCTAGCACCATCGGAGCGCAACTATTCCATTACGGAACGCGAATGCCTTGCTGTTGTCTGGGCGGTTGCAAAGTTCCGTCCTTACCTTTACGGTCGCCCTTTTTCCGTAGTCACTGACCATCATGCTCTTTGCTGGCTCTCATCGCTAAAAGATCCTACAGGCCGGCTTGGTCGATGGGCTTTGAGGCTACAGGAATTTTCATATTCCGTGGTGTACAAGTCTGGCCGCTTGCACCAAGACGCTGACAGTTTGTCGCGTTACCCTGTTGACGACTCTGACTCCTCCAATATTGCCAGCGCTTCTTGCGTATTCTCGGTATCCCAGCTGCTTCATTTCGCCGACGAGCAACGCCGTGACGCCTACATCAGAGCACTCATCGATCGTTTTGAACACTCTCCGGCCGATGCTACTCTACGCCTCTTCGTCCTCCACGACGGTACTCTGTACCGTCGCAACCTTCATCCGGACGGCTCTGAGTTCCTGCTTGTAGTACCTAAACACCTCCGCTCCACCGTTCTAGAAGAGCTTCACGACGCACCAACGGCAGGACACCTCGGCGTATCTCGAACCTATGACCGTGTACGTCGCCGTTTTTTCTGGCCGGGCCTTGCCCGTTCCGTACGACGTTACGTCGCCGCTTGTGAACTTTGCCAACGACGCAAGAAGCCTTCCCAGCTCCCCGCTGGTTACCTGCAGCCGCTCGACATCCCTGCCGAGCCCTTCCATCGTGTCGGCTTGGACCTTCTAGGCCCATTTCCGGAATCTACATCAGGAAACAAGTGGGTTGCAGTCGCGGTGGACTACGCGACCCGCTACGCCGTAACCCGTGCTCTTCCGACCAGTTGTGCAACTGATGTTGCGGACTTCCTGCTACATGATATCATATTGATGCATGGTGCTCCGCGTCAATTGCTTACAGACCGCGGCCGCACCTTTTTGGCCAAAGTCATTGACGACATCATGCGTGCCTGCTCAATACAGCATAAATTTACCACCTCCTACCACCCCCAAACGAACGGCCTCACTGAGCGTTTGAACCGCACCCTTACAGACATGCTATCCAAATACGTTTCCGACGACCACCGTGACTGGGACCTGGCTCTACCTTACATTACCTTTGCATATAACTCTTCCCGTCTCGAAACTGCTGGCTTTTCCCCGTTTTACCTCTTGTATGGCCGCGAACCGACGCTACCACTGGACACTGTGCTTCCGTCCGCCACAGCTTCAACTAGCGATTATGCCCGTGATGCAATCGCCCATGCTGACCATGCTCGCCAACTTGCACGCGCTCGTCTACAAGTGTCTCAAGACAAGCAGAAACAACGCTACGACCTCCGTCACCGTGATGTCCATTTTGTGCCCGGAGCCCTCGTGTTGCTTTGGTCACCATCGCGTAAAGTCGGCCTTTGTGAAAAACTGCTTTTCTGTTACACAGGCCCATATCGCGTGATACGCAAAGTGACCGATGTCACCTATGAAATCGTGCTAGCCACGCCCACGACGTCCTCCGCTGTGACCACCAGTGACATTGTCCACGTTGCCCGACTCAAGCCCTACAACTCTCCATGCCCCTTGGATATCTAACAGCACCGTGACGGTGCTTTTGCCGCCGGGGGGTAATATTACGATATGATTCCGCGAGAGACGAGCCGCCGCGAGAACGACGAAGAAGTTGGTCGGTGCCCTCGGCACGAGCGAGTGTCAGCCTGGCTGCCTGGCTCCAGTGTAAATAGCCTGTAAATAGCATCTCTCGTCTGTGTCTTTCCACACGTAACAATATTTTTATCTAGACTATCTTAACTAGTTAAATTGGACTTTTTACGTTCTGCAAGATATTGTTCCAGTTGACCTTAAAGTGAAGACCTAAACACGGCAATCCTAGAATAAATACTAACAAGCCTCTGAGCACCCTCATTAGTTATACTGCACGTTAAATATTCTAAGAACCATACGGCTTCAGTTTTATTTCACGTGCCGCATGTTTCAAATCTCACAACGCCATGATGCAGAAAGTGTTCACGTGGGATCAGAACACTGCGACGTTCAAGCACTCGTTCTAGCTCGCTCGGTCACCTGTAATGCTGCTTCTTATTGCGTGGCCCGAAGTAGCGGCATAATGGACAACCGAGCAAGCCGGAGCGTTTGGCGAAACGTCGCACTCTTCTGCTACCACGTGACCTCTTTCTGCGTAATGACGTCACGATGCAGGCACCATCTGTGAACTGAAATCCCAATCGGTTTGTCGAAAAGCAACTATATCGCAATTTGTTCTTAGCGCGCCCTAAGGCGACGCGCTATTTTGTCGTGTGTTTTCGATATCCGGAACCTTCATTAAACGCAATACAGTCAGAAATGTCGTGTGAGTAGTCTCGTAAGAAGTTAGGCATTTTTCGTCTTTAAGCAATATTGGCTTAGCACGTGGAGGACACGGTCTGAATGTGACAGCATGTATGGTCGGCCACGTACAATACCTTTTCCTTCCCGCTTAACTTGGCAGGCTATTTCAGCGTGCAAAGCAGACAGCTTTCCATGGCCTGCACTTGTCAGCGGTAAATGTTCCATGATGACGAGTGTTCCGCCCCATACAGATAAAGAGTACAGTGTTCAAGGAAGTTACAACAAACAACAGTACCAAAAAACAGCAACAAACAAATTGGCAGCTTCCCCCGAAGTCGGTTAATGTATGCGGGACATCCTCCCGTATACTTAAGCGTGGTTACAGGCAGAAGAATGTAAAACAACCTTCCAGCTAATTGATCCACGACTGTGGAACCTTGTTTCGGACAACAATGGCTATTTCAATGGAACACAGCTCCATACAATCAGTAACATGGTCATTTAAAAAGCTAAATATATTGCAGTATAAAGGAGAGCTCTCTTCCCGATATGTTGTGATCTTATTTAAAACATTGATTGTAAAGTAAGTGAAAAATATGCGTGATTCTTCTTTCTGCTTACAACTCTATAACTTAAGCAGAATAAGATTAGGAGTGAGCGGGTAGGCGTCGCTGTACCCGGTAGAGGTCGATACATGCTTAGGTGATTAGGATATATATGCGAATAAATACTTTGTTATTCCTACTTCTCGACCGAGGCCCAGTCTTCAACCTGAGCAAGACCGGAGTTCGGTCGAAACCCTAACGACCTTTATCTAAACTCCTTGCCGCTCGAGCAATCGCTGCGAATGCTCCACTATCTGCTAACTACTGCATTTGCAAATGCTTGCAAGCCTTAGGGTTCCGCTCTCAGCTAACACCGTTCTCGACGTAATGACGCGAAGTATATTAACGTGCTGCTGCGAAAGCAAAGCATAGCTCTGCCACATTCTTACGTTGTTTCGGCACATTCCCCCCCTCCCCCCCCGTATCTATAGTTTAAGTATATACTTTCCCTATAGTTGACTTGCACCGATATTGATTGCGTTTCCTCGTGCGATACACCAGTCTTGCAGCACTTTGTAGTTTATATTTGACCTTCTGACTTGTTTATCTGACAACCCTGAAGTTTCTTTTGAATTTGCACGCCCTCATCTCGCGAGGCTTTACCCTTCTTCCACGGCCGATGAAATATGACTCTCATTCAGTTGCGCCTCGCGTTTGCCGCTGGGCTTCGCTCGTACGTATGCGCTCGCGACACATCGCTTCTCCCAATTTTTATGATTTTTTTTTTCTCTTAAAAGAGAGCTGCAGGCGCATCGGCATTTTTATTTATTTTTATTTTTTTCGTTTTGGCAACGCGGTCTCCATAACGCAGATTATACGTGCGCACGATAGAGCGGGGCCTTCCAGCGGAGCACCTTACCCGGAATTTTCTTTTTTTTAATTGGGTTTTGAGTCCGCGTATACGCAAATTTTATCGACACGCTCACGAGCGCGATGAAGCTACACGCGCGGGACGCGTTGCGTCGAGGCCCGATTTCGTACGCGCGCAATCGACCGCGGACTTCGAACACAGCGGGGGAAGCTGGCGGAGATCATATTTCCATTACGGAGAGCTGGGAGTGCTAGCTCCGGGGCAAAGTCCACCTTTCAGTCGTCCTTTTTTTATGATGCCTCAGAACATTTAACTTTCCATTTTTCTTTCCTTTGCAACCAAAGGCGTATATAATTTTTTTTATTTTTCTGCAGACGAAGCCACAAAAGAAGCAGAGACGACGCGTCAAAGCTAGTCAGTCAACATTCAACCGAGAGAGATTGCGTTTCCTTTTCTTGTGACGTTCGCGCGTTCCCCGCTGCCTCGATGCGTTTACGAATGCGTTTAGCATGTATATACTTCACTGTGCTTCCGGCCTTTCTATACTTCGGGCGGCAGTAACCACAGGGGCACGTAACGCTACATTTGCCCACTAGGGGGTGCGCGGGTCGTTTTACAAACCCGCTCGCTCGCAATCTTGTCGAGCTTATGTTGCACGGTGTGTCGCGAAGAAAACTTGCGAATTGGATAAGCGCACTTATGGGGTGTAGCGGGACGGCTATGATTCGATGGTGTCGCCCCGGATAAAGTCGATGCTTACGAGGGGCGCAAGTGCCGTATTTATGCGATTGTAACGCTAGTGGTTTTCTTTTCCCCTTGAGTCTCGTTGCTTGAACTCGACCCTCGCCTATTCCAATAACGGTAAGATTTACGATCTGGAAAGAAATATTGTGAATCCCGCTTTTATGAGCATTACGTTGGCAACCTATGCGATTACATCTGGATTCAATCCATAGACAAGTCGACCGAAGTCGAAACTTCTTTTTTGTTGGAAGCGACGCCATTTTCGCCGTGCTTGCGACTGGTGTCACGGTTACGGTGCTGCATTACACTGCAACCTTTTGCGCGTCGAATACGTTCATTCGCAACGTTATGGCGACTCAGAACAATCGGTATGCCGCACACTTCGAGAGACGAGTAAATTTGATAGCCGATGAGCTGGGAGACTCCGCCACGGCTCCGCGGCTCTACGTCAATGAGTCGACAATTCCCAGATGGTGGCACCCACGGGAAGCCCTTTGTAAATGCGGGGTCGGTCGGAAGGGCCTCGTAGGCCCCTGTCCCTGAATGAAATGGTTGCAAGGTCGTTTAAGAACTACCCATGTCAAACGATCTTGATGGCACGGATGACTTGATTCTCGGGCGATACCTTTCGGAAATAGTTTCGCTTTCGCGAGACTTTGCTTGTTTCGGCACGCTACCCCTCGATGTATGCGGCCGACAGTGCTCTTGGCGCTGATAAGAAGCTTGGCACAGCGCCAGAAAGATTTGTCGGGGATGCTTTCCGCGCCAAGTCGCGCGAAATCTTGAGAAAGCGAAACTATCTCCCGAACTGATCGCCTGGGAATACCGTGGAACTGAAGATACGTCTCCTTCCCAGACGATGAGGATAACTGAACTCGCTTCCAAATTAATTCCTTGAATAAAGGTACCATTTCTCTTTCCGGTCATGTCGCCTTGCATACGCGCTCTTAATTATTTATTTTTTATTATGCGAACTGAAAAGTCGACCCTCGCGTTACAATCGTGCTTGCGTAACATTCGGGTAAGTGCGGTACTTCCCTCCAGGTTAGTCTTCAGATTTAATGCACTCGCTTTTCATCCCTCACCTCTATTTTCTTTTTTTTTTGTGTTCAATGAATGTTCGAAACACTTTTAACTACACAGAATTAGTGGCAGTGCCTATGTAATTTGTTTTAATACAGTCGACAATCGTAAATTTGAGCGTTAGGTGACCGCAAGGTTTGTAGAATCATCCGAAATGTTGAATACGAAATTGGTGGCGAAAGGACCCAATTAAAGTAGTTTTTATTACTCTATGTGCTCTGCACCGTATCTTGTTGTGAAAGTGGTTATTAAAGACTCCAAGCAGATTTTCGCCACCGGCGTTGCCGTCGCGGTGATGTTCCGTCATATATATATATATATATATATATATATATATATATATATCATAAAAATGTAAATATGATTGTCCCACGATAAGATCTGAACAGAAAACCACCAGCATAGCGTCCTGACGCCTTTACCATTACACCACGGGCGTATGCCTCGGGCGGTGAGTCATCCTTAAAGATTTCCCCCCTCTGGAAGCTAGTGAGTTGAGAGGATTCGCGCGTGTTATGCGTTTTATCGCAATGACAATTATAGGGACACTCTAGTCGAATATTCGGCGTCGTGAATAATCACGCATACAATACAAGTTTCTCTTTTTAATACGTTTTCTCAAGAACATTGGTTACACTAACTGCACAACTTCCCTTCGCGTTGCGATTTGAACGGAAGGTGGGAGAATACGCGTGTTCGTGCTCCAATCACATAGACCGGTGCAGAGAAGCTGTCTCCTAAGATCCTTAGGTTAGACTGCTTCGCTTGCTGGAGCAAATTTTAACAGACACTCTACGTACACTCTGCCTGGCTTGTGCCATTACTTTCGCATGAGCTGTATAACCACGCCATGACACCTGCTGGTGCGGTGTCTCTCCGGCAAAGCGTCGGCGCACTTCACCTTCCAGATTGCGCAAACATGCCCTCCGCGTGTTTTCAGGACGCCTACCAAGGAGCTCCGGCGAAACGCTACAATCACGCCGAAGCAAAGGCAGGCGCCCACGCGTGCCCAAACGCAGGAAGAACGTGCTGCATCGCGTGCTGGGGCACGCTACAATTCAACGTTGGAGGCGGCAAGACGTGGTGCTTCTGGAACAGGAGGCCGACACTAGGCGACGAAGTCGGCGAGACTCCGCAGTTTGGGAGCGCGAAGCGCGCGCACGTCGTGCCCACAGGGCAGGATGCCGCGGTAGGAAAACCCGAAAAAGACAACGCCGGCAAGATCATGCAGTAGTCGGATTCAACGTTAACGACCCCTCACGTAAAAAAAAAGAAAAAAAAAAACAAATGGCGCGTCTTCTTCATTCATGCCGGACTTGGAACCTCGGCTATTATCGGATGTTCCACAGCCTGCTACATGCAAGGAGCCTGCCTGTTCAGGTCTCGTCTTTACAAAGGGAACGAACGGATTCTGTGAGTTTGCGTTTCAAAACGATTATTTGATTATTAGGCAGGCCGTAGTGGACGAATCCGGACGAATTTTCGGCCGCGAGGGGGATATTTAACGTGGCCCCAATGAATGGGACACGGGCGTTTTCGCATTTCGCCCCCACCGAAATGCGGTCGGATGGGGTCGAAATACCATAGCCGACACCATAGCGGAAAATCGTAGCCGCCATAAAGCACCGCAGCGGGTCTGTACAAAGGTAGTCGCATACCGGTCACCCATCCTGCATAATTTACTACAAACCTCCGTTTACGAAACGATACACAACGACATCGCCCGCTTTCTCAACGCTCGTTCACGCCACGATGGCGTGGTTTCTGCGGACGTACAGCGGGAAGAAAAACGTAATTATTGAGTACCAAGCCGCCCACTAAGGCGTGGGCATCAAGGCTGGAAGACAGAAAAGAAAGAAACGAACCAAGGGCCGAGGAGGGTCCGACGGCGAAGTCGACAGGTAGGCATTATTCACGAACCGCGGACACGAAGGCGAACAAAGTCAGTGCGACGCAACCTTCACGGCACTGATCTCGCGACGGGGTACTGAGAGACCACGCCCACGCGAGCGCGTCGTTTGCATCGAACGGCCGAGAGTGAGATAGCGGGTTCCTTGGGACAGCGACCGACTAGAGGAAGGCCGACGACATCGAAAACACATTTTTCATGCAATCGCGCACTTTAGGTTCTGTCAATTTTAGCGTTAGGTCGCAACTCTAATTTATTCTTTTTCGCTCAGATATGGTAGGGTGCATGCTCCGGAGAGGGAAAAAAACATTGTGGTCACAAGGGAAAATGCAGATCTGCATGGTTGGACCCGCCGCACCTGGAAAGGGGACAGAGAGAGAGAGAGAGAGAGGAGAAGTGTAGAAGAAACGTTGGCAGGACACACACACACACACACACAAGCTCGAGCGTTCGGTCGATCCTGCGGT
Source organism: Dermacentor andersoni (assembly GCF_023375885.2). Taxonomy (NCBI): domain Eukaryota; kingdom Metazoa; phylum Arthropoda; class Arachnida; order Ixodida; family Ixodidae; genus Dermacentor; species Dermacentor andersoni. The sequence goes on from NC_092822.1 coordinate 42,157,846, forward strand.
CAATTACCGAGCGTTCTCGTGGGCTGGTGGATGTTGAGAAACCCCGCAGCGTTTCTGCGGCTTCGCGCAACGCGTCCGCGCTTAGCCATATTATGGCGGTGGGCCTTAACGGCATGCCTATGATCTCAGCAATATCTCTCCGGCTTTTTGTCTCTCCGACTGTAAGACGTTCTCGTGTCCTTGACGCAATATGCTGATATTATTGTGAAAAAGACAAAGCCATCTTTTTTCAATGTTTTCGCGCATACACGGGGACGGCGACGTCACAAACTTCAGTGCATCTTTGCGAGTTTTCATCGTTATCGTGAATGAAATGCTTTCGTGCGTGTAAAGTTGAGTATTTGCGCATTTTAGCGGGAGGTATAAATGTTCTCCAAATGATAAATGCGGCAAGGTGGTTGGAGTTAAGCATGAGGGTACTGCGAAGGAGGTCAATAACGCAGCGAAAATATATGCACAAAATAAAAGCTCTCGTTATCCGAGTTTCCTTTTTCTTTCTTGAAAGCCAAGCTTTCCTATCGAGACCTCCCATACTCTTAAAGCCGTAGCTGGTGATGTCCTGCCAAATAAGCGACTGCATTAAGTCTTGAGTTTTTTTCTTTTTTCGAAAGCGAAGCATTCTTATCGAAATCTCCCATACCTTTAAGACCGTAGCTGCTGATGTCCTGCCGAATAGGCGAGTGCCTTAACTCTCCAGCTTTTTTCTTTCTTTTTTGAAAGCGAAGCTTTCTTATCGAAACCTCCCATAATTTTAAGGCCGTAGCTGCTGATTTCCTGCCGAATAGGCGGGTGCCTTAAGTCTAGAGCTTTCTTTTTTTTAAACCGAAGCTTTGTTGTCGAAACCTCCGATACCTATAAAGCCACAGCTGCTGATGTCCAACCGAATAAGCGACTGTTTAAGTCCCGAGCTTTATTCTTTCTTTTTTTTTTTTTTTGAAAGTGCAGTTTTCTTATCAGAACCTTCCATACGTATCAGGCCATAGCTGCTGATGTCCTGCCGAATAGGTGAGTGCCTTGAGTCTCGAGCTTTCTTTTTTTTTTTTAAAGCGAAGCTTTCTTATCGAAACCTCCCATACTGTTAAAGCTGTAGTTCCTGATGTCCTGCCAAATAAGCCAATGCCTTAAGTCTCGTAGCACGTTGACAGGAGGTCACATTCACGTAAAAGCAGGTGCATGAGCTCCAGCTTCCAATAGGGCATGGACGCAGGAACAAAACGGGGAAAAAATAGTCAACTTTAACTAAGTCATTCGCGTCGTACATTTATCAGCATACGTCTGTCCGCACTATTTTTACATTGGACAAACATCGTCTTCGTCCTGATGTCGTCACTACACCGATGCTTCACAATGGGCAGTCACATTACCTGAGGGTTCCATTTCTGCTTTGATGGCGAATGGTACAGCAGGTAGACATGAATGTTGCATCCCAGTAACGTTTCGAACGGTAAGGTGCAAAACCATAAAGCACTGCGTCAGGTTGCTTCTTGCTTACTCGGAAATTGGGGCGTAAGTCGTAAGCATCGTGTTTGATTCGATGCCGTTCAATTGGGTGCTTCGCAAAACCTTCGCCCCACGCAGAATCCGAGTGTGTGTGGTGGACCTGCATAATTTCTTTTCATCTGTGTCGCCGGCCTGTTCGTGCCGAAATCGTATAAGCTTCAACCGACTAGCTCAATTTCGCACCCTATCGTAACTCATTTTTTGTTCAACAAATTGCTTTGTTGCTACGAACAGCGGCCTCACCAGTCCTTCAGTTCCGCGCTTGCCCCATGGGCCCTCTTTTTCCCCCGCACCGCCATACTCTTTGCACTGCGGCTATAATTCGCTACTAAACGCTTCAGTAGGGCCGACCAGATCCCATAACAATTCGTGATGTCAGGAGAATCTTGTGTGGGAGCTTCAGTTTATTTATTCGCGTAGTTTAACGTCACATAGCAACGGTACGGCTATGAGAGACAATGTGTAGACAAACTTTCCACACCTCTCTGAAGCAGCCACCTTTTGAAGGTCCCTGTGGGAGCTGGCGGAAAAACGAAGAAACAGCCGTGATAACTCGCAGCCTGTTCGTATGGAATGCTTTCCCCCGAGTGATCGCTAGCCATGACGTCGTTGTCTGCTACCCCATCATGAAAATGGCCGCCCAGTTCTGGCTGCATGGACAGCCGCCGGCTGGGGTTGAGATCAAGAGCGTGTGATCCTCAAAACGGGTGTGCGAGTAGGAACATATTCTGGTGTGTAGTGGAGAGATACAGATCAAGTTCGACGAAACGAAGTTGATTAACGCGCACCTAAATCCAAGTATACGCTAGCCTTTTCGCATTCCGCTCCAATCAAAATTCACTTTTTCGACTCTAAGGCGTCCCCACCTCAATAGGTGCATTTTGGGGCGCCACAAGGGAAGTGGCCGCCGTGGGAGCGGCCCAATAATTTTTTTTTTTTGTGCTCGCGAGGGTTTCGACGGGAATTCAGGGCCTGAGCTCCTTTTCCCCAGCGAATCATCCCTGGAGAAAGTAAAATGCCAAGCCGGGGTACATTTGTGCCCATTTGAGAGCCAGTGGGTGCCAGGCGGAGGTGGGAATCGAACCCACAACCTCCCCTAGTCGAGGCCGGCGCTCTACACCTTCAATCGCCACTGAAGCACCGCGGCAACATCTGCGTGTATCCCAACGAAACGGACATTTTTGAAGAATAGCGGTGCTGTCGCAGTCAGTCGAGCATGTTAGCTTATTATTCGAGCAAGTTAGCTTATCTTTCTCCTCAACGTTAATTTTCTGTCATTTCTTTTTTAACACTGGACAAACAAGTGCCCCATTATTAGAAAACGCCTGAGTTGGTCATCAATTTCTCTTCTTTTTTTTCCTATGCAAGATTCAAGGGGCAGTACTCCTACCTTCTTGATGTAATGTGTGACAGCCCGTACCACGAATTCGACATTTGCTTGCTCCCCAAATTCCAAGAGAATAATTCTCATAACATCTTTCGCGTCGAGGGTGCCTGTGGCCCTGCATTGTAGGAACAGCCGTCGCCATGAACTCATTTTACACGAACGTCGAACGCGTAAGGCAGAGGATGCGGATTTGGCTCCCAGAAAAGCCAAGTTGTTCTTATGGCCATTTTTATTTCCGTTTACATTAGCATTTCCGCATTTCTATTAAAACAACGAATAAAACCCTCAATGCATTTTCTTCTTTACTGTATGTTTGCTTCATATAATATTGCATGTGTTTGTGCTAGCCACATTGAATGCTGTGCTGGCAGCCCTCGATTAATGAATTTCGCTGTAGTCTGCAATAATTTCGTGCGCAGAAGAAAGGCATCACGTAAGCGATTCAACAGAGAAGACAGTGTGCTTCTTCCGAACAGCTGGCCTGTGCACACGAGTACAGCACTTCAGTGTGACGTTTTTTTTTTCTATTTCGCACATGTGTTTTGCACGGCGCGATGGGGTATTTTCTCTTTTTATATTTTACGCTTCCGTTTCTTCCCTTCTATGGTGCAGGGTAGCAAATCGGATACTCCTGTCTGGTTAATCTCCCTGGCTTTCCGCTTTGCCCACTTTCCTACTTTTTTGTCATTGTTCTAACATTACTTTAGATTTCTAGTCCCCCGTCTTTCATCTCTTCTACATGCCGGCCATTGTCATCTCCCTTTCATAGAGTCGAGCCATTGCACTTGGGAGCAACAACGGTCGGGGCACGAATGCGGCCGGAAATACTCTCTGAGTCTATAAGACGTCTGGGCGATACAGACGACTGCCCTATGATTGAGTAACTCGTCGAGCCAGACGTGAGCGATGACCGCCTTGGCCGTTGCGTGTGTGCAGCTCTACGCGTACTCCCATAACAAATACTTCGCACCCACCATTTTTCGTCACACAGGTTACCTTGGACATTATGTGGGATGAGACGTGCACGGAAACACGTACCAGGTTTACGACGGCAGCCAAACACACAAAACATCCCGCGCTTATGCGCAGTTCCAGGAACGGGAAGCAGCATCGATTTTACGTTCTTCTTCGAACGTCTGCTTCGAGGGGGCCGTTGTCTGCTGACCTGGAATCGTTTCGTCTGCTTTGGTCCATGCTGATCGATGGCCCTTCGCGCTGTAGTGAAAGCAGATGAAGTGCGTCTTTACTTTTTCGTCTGTACGTTAGCTTTTCTTGAAATTTTATTATTTGTGCGACAAATGAGAGAGCAGCATTGAGGCGCTGACGCCGAACCGAAGCGCTTTCCTTATGACCACCTTTTGTTAACTCGGGGCCTTCCTAAAGCGGCTGCTAAAAAAGAAAACGACCTTACAGAAAGCCTCATAGTACAAAGGCCTTTGTCAGGCTTTATTATGGCTATGTCGGGGGCTTCTTTTACGAATATAGGAGAAAAAGAAACGCTTCCGTTGCTTTCTGGGTAATAAAGCAACCGTGACGGTGATGCCTTAATGCGACACGGCAGAATGTTATGTATGGCGCATTCCTATCGAAAGTTATTCTTGTTTTCTTTATATGCTATACCCTGGAGTACAAATATCAGGAAAAATTGGCCATAGGCATGTAATCGTGAGCGCCGTGGAGATTCTCAGAGAAGCACTGTGACGCACATGCAGCATCTTGGACGTGTTGTGCAGCCCACTCGCTGTAAACGCAGTTGCTGCGATGTCGGTGATGAGGATAACTTGATCTGCCCAAATCTAAACCAGACAGAGAGGCTAACATGAAAATAAAGGCTTCAAGTAAACCAGTGGTCAAACAAGGGATGTCGCTACAGACAACGTTTGGACCGGAGGATATCTCTTAGTCTGGGCAGGGCTTCTCTTTACGGTGATGGCTGGCAAGGTCAGTATTCCAAAATGGTCCGTTCAGAAAGTGGTGTGTCATCAACGGTAGTTAGGACAGTCGCGAGTTATTGTCTGTCTCCTATTTGGCACATTAACAGAGAATGTGCAGAAGCGTTTCCACACGACGACGGTTATTACATGCCAGATTGCCGCTCCATGTGTTAAGGGAAGGAAAATACTTCGTGCATACGCTATTCGTATATCCTTTGTCTCCGAAACAGGCTCAGCCGGCTTTGGAAAAGCTCCGATGGCATTCCATAATGGAACATTGAGTCCGATCGGTGCTCTTTGGTAATTGTGTCTAACATTTGCACCATTTCACGTGATCATTATGCGTAGCTAGCATGGTGATAATGCTGCTCGGTCAGCTGATGACGACGGCACACAGGAATTTGATTCGATTGTCGAGGACAGGTGCCGATAGAAACCTTTGCGTGTGTGTATCGCGTTGCTTCACAGAACTTCAGTATGTGCTTTGAGTGGCGTCATGCTAAAGATGTTTTGAATAGACCATCCGTAGCTTTTCTGGGCACAGAGAAATAACTTTGCACAAACGCTACGCAACTACAACAATCATTGGCTGCTGAATGGCTCGAAATATTGCAGATTGATGATCGTAATCGACATCAGCCTCCAAAGAACGTGCACTTGTGCAGCAGTGACACAAATATTACGAATAATAGTAACATGATCACCCCGAAATGATCAAGAGCTTCCCGCAGTATACACAACGACACGTAAGTGTCCTGTAATTAGGACGGCGATGTTGTCTCTATGATTGACCCGTACATTCATTCAACACTTACATTCGCGGCCATCATGGTGGGTACTTTATCATGCAGTATACAGCTCAGCCGCATAAAGCTGCAGTTTCAGAGCTACTTTGACAGGTCATGTGAGTGCTCTCCGATAGTGGGAATTCTAACACCGATAGACGCGGATCCTGACGTTATAAAAATTAGTTCAGAAACCTCGGCATCGCAATCTGCAGAGCTTAAGAGCCTGTTACCGCCATCGTGATAAACGGTGTGTCCATAAGGATTAGGTTATTACTGATAAAAGTTTCAACTGCATTCTCAAGAGAGGGCGGGTTTCTTGCGAATTGTGTTATGAAGGTCAACATTCCATTAGTCTTGGAGTAAACGTTCCAGGACACAATTTTGGTGAAATTGTAACGTATTGGCCTTTGCTAATTTGCTACGCAGTCAAATCAAATAGTTGTGCAATAATATGAGTAATTCAGGCGATAGCCAGGAAATTGTGAAACAAAACTCGTTTCATGGCTATGGATACGTTAAAAAAGTTTCTTTTTAATGTCGCTAAGAGGTAAGTACACCAAAGTGCGTGGACATGTCGAGATGTTACAATCCAGTAAGGCTCATTTCTCAATGTGTTAAGGGACAGTTACCAATCCAGATTCATGAACCGTTCTCAAAACCACTCTTGAAAGAAGCAGTGGCATTTCGAAATAGGCATTAATATAGGTATCGAACGCGGTTGTCGGGAAAGTTTCTCGTGACAATAATCATGCACTTCACATCTTACCGATACCATCGTTCCCTAAATGCCTATCCACGCTTGGCGGAGCATCTGCCCCTGCTAAACTTTGCACTGTACAGACCGGAAACTACTAGAAGCAGCAAATGTTCCTCCTTGAGAAGCAGCTTTCATGTCGTGTCGGCTGCTAAAGGATTTCCCGATACTCAACAACGCACAATGCGCATAGCCTTGTTTTTTTTTTTATTCGCCCTGTTCCGAACGAGCTCCAACGCTTGCCTTGCGATGGGAGCGGGAGTACAAAGGCCAGTATCCGCGAACGAGGCCCGTCCATCCGCTAGAAGGCCGTTGAACAAAAGGGTGTCCCCATCAGGCCGAGGCCGATCGTTATCGGCCATTCTTGAGTCAGGAGAGGCGACGTGAAGGCAGTGGTAGCTGCAGAAAAGCCCTGGATCTAGTCTTGCTAGTCTCCTTCTGCCTTTGGAACATGCTGGCGTATCGAGAGGAAAGTTCCCCTCCTCGTTGCTTTCCTGCTCAGAATCCCACCAACAATCTCTTAGCGTTGGTCTCGGCGAAGAGGCAGAATTTACGAGTGCAAGTGATAGGTCGAAGAGCGAGAGTTGCGTTGGAACGGCGAGCAGAAAGTGATTTCTTTCGCCTTTGTTTTAAGTACAAGTGAAGGCCAGGCATTCTTGCCGAATTAGTGATTATTATCTCGTCAACAAGTTCTGATGAGGAATTAAGCGTTCCTAAAGAAATAATATAAATCTTGCGATTCCACGTGTTAGAACCACAGTCTGCTTATGAGGCACGCCGTAGTGAGAGACTCCGGAAAGATTTGGACCGTCTGCGGCTCTTTAACATGCACCGAACGCACAGTACGCGGGCATTTTCGCTTTTTGCCTTCATCGAAAGGCGACTGCCGTGGCCGGGATTTGATGCCGCGACCACGTGCTTAGCAGCGCAACGCAAAGGCTATTAGCAACTATGCGAGTGATTCAGTGGTTTTTCGGCAGCATGCATTAGAGCCAGGTATTTTCGGTTTCCAGCCAATGTGTGACCGCTATCTGGCTAACGTTTCACAACTTCGATATAGATACGTATAGCCACGTCTACTAGGAAGCACTAGAAATCCAGATTTGTTGCTTCCAATTAGAAGGCTTAAGGTAGGAAGAATGAATAACGAGGTTCGGCACCCGGGGTTATCGGTGGTAATCACTATTAGGTTATAGTTTAGTCAAAGGTTGCGCCGCCATCATGCAGTGATATCACGCGCACTGCTAAGAACAAGTTTTGTTGTAAGCATAACAGTGTTCGAAAGATTATGCATTGTCTGTCAAGGCACGTGTCTTTACTCGCCGGACAATAGTCCGGCGAGCATGGTTAGGCCTGGCGCTGTCGTCGTTAAGGGATGATTTCTTAGACGCTGTCTTTATGGGCAGTAATTTTCTCTCTCCTTTTCAGGCGAAGCTTGTACCGTGTTGGCGTTGGTGTTGGCGCACGAAAAGCCCCAAGCTGCGCGAAAATAGAAATTGCTTCTCGGGCTGTGGATTTGAACCGTCGACCTCCAGGTTGTGATACCACCACGCTAGCCGATTCAGCAACTGTCAGTTCATCATACGCGACCTTTAAAGCGGGGCTTTGTATGCATGAAGTAGTAGACGCAGCGCAAGGCGTGAGCCAATCACAGGTGTCCCCTTTCTCTAGCGAAGGAAACGGGTGTGGTTGCGTGGTCACTCGCCTCACGTCCGTCGTTTCCCGCCAGTTCAGGCCCGGCAGTCAGACGGGGAGGCCGCGTTTGGTTCGTTCTGCCGAAGAGTAGGCTGCGTTGAAGGAATGGCAGCGGGAGCGCGCCGCGCGTCATGCGTTCGCCCGAAGAACAGGTGGCGTTTGATGAGCACCGCCGGGAACTTGCTCATGAAAGAGCTCGTCGTCGACGTGCCGACCTCACCGTGAGGGAGCGCGAAGTTGAGGTGTTAGGACAACGAAGAGCCGCGGATCCTGACCTTCGCTTGCACCCCTCTTACAGCAGTGGAAGGGCGGTCAATATTTTTTTGCACATAGAAAACGTCAACACCAAGGCATTTACTGATGTAACACCTTTGCTGCGGTGTAGCTTCAAGCAATGTTAGAGATGCATCTCCAGCGACGTATGAAATGAGAGTAAACAATCCTTGGCGAATAACTTTCCGTAGTAACTTTATCTGTAGTAGTCACGTGTGCTTACACTGCTCACTTACGACATATTCGACTGGCCTTTTATATCACTATAATAACAGCTTCTTGACTACGTAAGGTAGCACCGCAGCTGAAGTAGAAACACAACCAAGATCCAGTGGTGATAGTCAAGACCGATCTTTGCTAACGGACTGCCTTATTCTTGTAGTACAACCTTAAATATTTCTGTGACTGCTTTCTGCAGAACAGCCCGAAAACTAGTTAACGACAAATTAGAAATGTGATTATGCTAAATAAATATGATAATGATAAATTATGATTAAATAATAAATAATATGATTATGATATTATAATAATAATAATAATAATAATATAATATAATAATAATATAATAATAATAATAAATAATATGATTATGATAAATAAATATAAATATGCTAAATAAACAAAAAGCAAACATTAGATATGCATGGTAGACAGGCAGGGCTGTAATTGTGATAGCCTATTACGTTTGATAGTGTGGATGTGCTTTCTCCATCACTTCAAATATTGACTGTAGTAGGTGGTTGGATGACTGAAATGATTAGCAAAAGTTCAGCGAAAGCAAATACGTTAGCGATTTTCAGTGTTTTCTCAATTACGCTTGAAACCTTACTGATTTTCTTCCACTCTGCTTTTTTTAGATGACTGGTAATCAGGGGTTGAGTCTGCAATGATTGAAGTGTTGGTGCGATTGTAAAATTTGCTGCTTGTGTGCTTGGGATACATACGCTGAAACTACAAGGCATGTTTCCTTTGTTTAAACACTTTAGCGACATATATATTTAGTGGATTACGGAAGCGCAATTTGTTGCCCGTGAGCCTCTGGTTTCTAGGCTCGCAAACGCACAGCTGCCGAGTTGCGGAGAAAAGAGGAAGCGTGGGGTGAAAACTGCGAACCGGAGATGAGTTGTACGGCTGGGCTTAAGAACACACGAGTGCTTTGGCTCTGTATCAGAACAGCCAACATTGAAAAAAGAAAACAGACAGTGCTCATGGCGAGAAATACAGCATATTGAACATCACGGTTACACGCAGCCGAAATGAAATGGCCAATAGTTGCACCGAGTAAAAGACGTGGAAAATCTTCGAATGACTGAAAAATTGAAAAGAACGAAACAGAGAAAAAAAACTGACCACACATGTGTCTGCACTGCCGCGCATTATAGGCGTCGTAAACATCGCGAAGTCGAGATATCTGTCTAGGAATAATAGCGTCGTCCTTATACTGCACACAATTCCGTTCGCAAGTTCTACACCTTTGCCAGTTAGAGTGTGCCAGCAGCTGTACTAGACACATTTGTGAGACGGAATTCCTCACGGCGGATGCAATGCACATGGGACACAGAACGCCTTTGAGGAGGTATGGACCCTGAAGCGCCATCATTACGAGCACATTATCGCACGTCTAACCACACAGGGGCCACGCTTCAGTGTAGACTATAAGAGAAGCCCTCGAACGCTCCATGCTCTCAGCGAGCCGAGAAAGACAGTGAGAAAACAAACGACGACGAGATAATTGGATGTGATTATTATTCCTTCTCTTCTGCTTCCTGTATCCCCTTTTGCCGTACTGCAAGTTAACAGGCGACGGATTGCACAGAACGCGAAAGAGCAGAAGGCGAGCGAATGGTAATCGTTTTTCCTGTTCCGGTTCTGCCAGTATACGTTCGAATGGGCCAAGACGTTGGGCGACAGTCCCCTGGGGAATGACGGTGCGGAAAGAGGGGAGGAGGAATGAGAAAGGGCCGCAGGAAGAATCGCTGAGTGAGAGACAGACACAGAGAGAGAGAGAGATAGAAGCCTGCCGGAAGCAACATTCTCGGCTTCGGATCAGGTGGGGAGGAAGAGCCCGCAGGAAATGAAGGCAAGCATCCGCCCCATCCATTGTGCACAAGCTGTCGGACCGAGTGGGTTCCTTGGTCCTTGAGGAGAAGCCTGGTGATGCGTTCTCGCTCCGACTGATGAGAATGAGGTGAAGGTGCAGAACGAAAGGGTGTGCGGCCGCACAGGCAATACGTGTCGTGCAACTTATGAACCAAGGATGATAGCTCCCGTTCGGATGGTGATTTCATTCATGCTGCATGTGGAAAGGACACGGGTCCTGGCTTTTCTTTTTGTTTGTTTTCGGTGGGTAGTGCCAGTAAAATATGTATTATACCAACGCTAGTAGCAAGCAGACACACACATCAGAGGGGAGACAGGAAAGTGGGTCTGTCTTTCCAAGTAATGTGTGTGTAGTGCCTTCGTGTGTGTGTACGTGTGCGTGTGTCGTGTCTTGCGGGCGCACACATATCTATATGTGGCACACGCTTAAAGCTCTCCTATTCGTCATACACCAACCAGGCCAGCATGATAGTCTCCTCCAACTATTCAAGTTAAATGTTTCATTGGCAACTTCTACGCAGTAGCCAATCATCGTCAGCTTCATCATTCTTTTTTTAATGTTCACTGAAGGAGGAAGACCTCTGCCTCCGATCTCCAGTTACGTCTGTTTTTCACTAGCTGATTCAAACTTGCGCCTGCAAATTTTCTAAGTTCATCAGTAGCCGAAAGTCCTTAGCAACCCTAGTGGATTCCATAGGTGTTTATCATCAAATATATCTGAAGACGGATGTTCCTTTAATTCTTTGACGAAGCCCTTTTGCTGTGACATTTTTGTTTACCATGCTACAAACATTTCTCATCTATATGTTTCTGAAGATTGGGCTATATTATTGAGCGCAAGAGACGTTTATGATAGATGGAAATCTCGGGCCCTATGACCCCTGTCAGCTAAAATGTCCACCGCTGCTGGAAGACAGTAGTACAGCAACAAAATGAAGTAGAGCTTACAAGAGACTTTAAAAAAATTATAATATATTTCTACACTTCTGGGAGGAGTGTTATTATTTGAATTGGGGGGGTTGGAAGATTGCCAAGAAAAGTTTTCTTTCCTATCTATTTGGTAGCGAATTCTTGGATATACATAAGGAATATGGGCGCCATATAAAACCTAGGCTAATATATCTACAGACTTCCAATATTCATGATGCTTCCTCATTGCCGGGTTGTAGTGTTATAAACAATGAAGAGCCTACACACCTGTATTTTTGAGAATGATCGTCAAGATTTGCAAAGGTACAGAAAGATTTTCTTTCATCGAATGACTTCTCAAACCTTTCTCGCGTGATAATATCGTCCTATCGAAATGAAGCACTCTTTTGTTATCCGCCACCTACCTAGTCACTAGCATATATACTGTGTCATATTCAATGACTCCACTGGATCTATAAAGGGGAAGCAAACTCCATATAGTAGGCCACTCGTGCTTCATTATCCTGTTTGCTCAGCCTTAATAAGCCAGAAGAAACAGTGAGGCAAGAGTGACCTTATTATCACGGAAACAAAACTTTCGATTTCGGTGCTCCTCATTATGAATGTTTGAGATGGCGGCATAACCGCCTTCCTGGCTGACGTACACATGGGTACATCCGGCATAAGCGCCAGTGATAATGTTGAGTGACAATATTAGGCGTCATGCTTTTCAACGTTGTAAATGAAATTACCGGGAGATAATATCATCAAGCCCACAGCTAGCAGAACAAAGCGTTTATACAAATAAAGAAGAAATCCCTTTGCAAATTCATGTTCAGAACTAGCCAAGCCATTAGAGCAAGGCCTTGTTTCACCACCGCTGATAAATGAACAGAAAGTACTCATGCTGGCAGTTCGACAGAGGAGGCTGGACGCGTTGCACACGCAAAGGCTGTAAAAGACAGAAAAAAAAAAATAAACGAGGTTTGGAGACAGTGGAGCCAACACCGAGAATAAAGAAGGTGTGCGTGTGTTTGCGTGTGTGTGTGTGTGTGTGTGTGTTTGTGTGTGTGTGTGAGAGAGAGAGAGAGAGAGAGAAAGAGAGAGAGAGAGGTTGTCAGAGTCATTACTCCACTGACGGTCGGAATGTCTGTATACGTCTGTTTAATCGCCGCTTACTTCCCTTTATGCTGGCAGTCATTGTCTTCCCCGCGGGGCACCTCGGCACGACGGCAAGCTTAGCGCTAAAGCTCCGATCAATCAGCGCCGGAAACCCCGGAGGCTCCGAGTGGGAGAAGACGCTGAAACGGCGCGGCGCGCTTCGAAAATGAGGTCTCGCTTCCTCGCGCGGCTGCAGGAGAGTGCAATGAGGCCTTCAAAGGCCGAGCAAATTATTGTCACATGACAAGCACTGGCCCGACCATGTCTCTCGTTTTCTAAGCTGCGTTCGCTTTTCTGGCTATTGGCGTAATCGACGGGAACGACCGGCCTTTGGCCGACAGAAATTTGACAAGCCCGCCAGCGTAACTAGAGATATGCCTGCAGGGAAAGGCATGTTCAGTTAGCGACGGATTTATGACGTCGATGATGGAAGATGGAAACTTCATGGCTAATGTAGTTTTTTTTTTTTGTTCGTTTCTGCAGTATCTTCAGGTGCACACTCTCTCACGCGCCTCTTTTTTGAACGCATGTGAACAATGTAAAGCCTGTGAGAATCCATTCAGATTATAACACGGTGAACCACGAGCAATGGACCTGCTCGAGATTTTCGCTGCGAATGACTCACGCTGCTCTAGACTGGTACGATAAGTTTGCCTGAGCCATTCAAGGTATCACGAAATATTGCCGGTTGTTCAATGTGCTTGACGTGCTGTTTCTTCCGGTGCTAACGTATAAGGGCGTTGACTTGCGGTCTATTAGAGTCATGCACGGCCAACTTACATGTCGCGAGGGAGATCATTGAGATAACGTGCATACCAAACGCAGAGGTTTAGTGGCTGTGACTTCGCTGTTGAGCATAGGTCACCAGTTCGACTCCCTCTCCCATGTTGATGGGAACGGTGAATGCAAAAAAAGCAAAAAAAAAAACGCGCTGGTGTGCGTATTTTGCAGTTCGTGCTAAAGTACCTCCGATTGTCGAAATGGATCGCGATCTATTGCATGAGACTTTCGTTAAAGCGGATAAGCAAGAGGCACGAGTCTATTATTCTACTCCGTCAACTGGGGCTGTAACTCGCCATTTTATATACGTCATCATGAAGGCGTTCACTGTAGCGCCGATTGTATGCTGCCGCACAGTAAGAACAAGATGCACAAACTCAGCGTGTGTCATGTTTTTTTCCCTCTCCGTATATTTGCTATTTCCGCTACACTGAAAACCTAAGCGTGGCTTAGACTCGCATTTAAGTCGTTAGCGCGCGCAGTGGTGACACCTTTTACACTACAACCCGTTTCTCACACCAATCAAAATTTCAAATTGGGTCTCTGACTTTCAGGATTGGCAAATAGCGGATACTTGGCAATATTGATTAGTTGCGTCATATCTGGATGCGTCGTAATAAAACCCGAGTATTTCTCATTCTGCCTATTGCGCTGGGATTCGAACTGACGTAATCTGTGGAACGTATAGTGGGAAAAGCAGCGAGTGAATATGCTCCCACATAATGCGTCATTAATTTATATATGGACGGCCACGTGTTGGCTTAGTAGCCACTGAGGGTTACGTGCAGAAGTTGAATAACAATTTCTGAAGCCCCGAAATCGCGCGTTAGTTCTACGCGTTAGGTTTGCGTGTAGACAGGCAAATATTCGAGCGTAGACAGTACTCTGGTCAGCTTAGGAATAAGGAATAGAGCAAGTATGGTCATGTAATGCGGATGGAAGTTTACCGGGGGTTGAATAGAGTTACATTTTGGCAAAGGAATGGAAAGTGCTGTTGAGGGCGGCGCAGCACCGTAGGTGGCGAGAGGAAAGTAGGAAACTTGCAAGCCTAATGGTTGGTACAGTTGGCACAAGACCGGGATAATTGTAGAATGGTGGGAGAGGTCTTCGTGTTGCAGTGAACATACGCAAGCCAGCGATGGTAATAATGATGGTGATGATTATACTTATGTACCTCTATATAATTATGGCTATAATTATGATTATATAACTAAAGCTCGTTATCGAGTTCGTACAAGTGATATGTAGTGCCGTGGAGGGCCTTCACCTGAAGGATTTTACTGGAGAAGGGAAGCCATCGGCCCGACAGTACTCTGCGGAGTTCTTTCACTGTGCCTATTTCAGAAACTTCTTTTCGAATTTCGGGCATGCTGGGGCTCTTCTCTTGGCGAGAATAATGGGACTAGCACGTCAACAGATAAAAAAATTATAGAACTTCTCGTCACTCCTCGCAGCTAAGTGGTTTTAAAGCGGACTGGTTGAGTAAAAAATTACTTATGATTGGAAACGCTTTATATTTGGCTTTTCTTACGGGGCAAGCCTAAATCCTAGTTTTGTGTTGTGTTAAAAAAGAAGGCATTTAATAGTTATTTTTGTTGTCAATAGGTGGCGCGGATGTTAGCGAATGTTAGCATTGCTTATCAATAGTATGTTCATGGTTTGCAGTGTGAGGCCTGCGGCCATTTTCGCAAGAGATCTTTTTGAGCAGCTATACTAGTTCCAGATGGTCTCATACCCAATGATAAACCAATGAAAATACTGCTTAACGATGCTGACTGCGCGGGAAGTAACAATCAGCATGACGTGGCCCATACATACTTTCGAGAATGTGATCAAAGCACTGGTGGTTTAGGAGTTCTTGTTATTCCTTTCCCTACCTCCTATTTGCATGCTTTTGAGGGAGAAATTATTACAGCAGTTATTTAAATTTGTTTCGAAAAATTATTTTTTTTAGAACTATACTTTCCGTCGTTCGACGCAAAGCGTTTTGCTTTATTATCGCATACAAAGAAGGCAAAGCTTATCTCTAGTTGATGGCAAAAAATTTAGCACCAAATAAAAGATACGCAAGCCATCGCTGGTTTGCGTATGTTCACGCAACACGTAGACCTCTCCCACCATTCTACAATTATCACGGTCTTCCGCCAACTGTACCAACCATTGGGCTTGCAAGTTTCCTCGGCCTTCCCATCCGAACGCAAACAAAAGAGCTCCTTAATTTGGGAATTCACAACACGTTCGAAGAAATCGTTGAAGCCCAAGAGCTTTCCCAGTTTGTCGGAATCTCTGGTACCCCAGCGGGCCGAGCCATACTTGGCAAGCTGGGACGTAATCCCACGGTCGTCAGTCTCGACGCTGTGAAGCTGCCCAACGACGTAAGAACGAAGATTTACATACACCGAATGCCACGCAATATGCATCCCACCTACAACGAAGGACGAAGACGAGCCAGGGGCAAAGCTCTGCTCGCCAGTGCCAGCTTGAACAAGGACAGAACATGTTTCGTAAACGCTGCTTCGTACGTTCAAGAAGAGGCCTTCTCCTCAGTGGTCATCGACTGTGATTCTAAAATCCTTAGCATGGCTACCATCCGCACTTCTAATTCCAGTGTTGCAGAGCAGGTTGCTATTTTTGTTGCATTGACGAATAGTGTACATGGCACGATTTATTCAGATTCCAAGGCCGCTTTCAGGGCCTTTCAGATGGGATGATAGGTAGGGCCCCAGGCCCTACGTATCATCCAAAGTGCTAAAGACATGAAACATCACTCTTTGGCCTGGTTCCCTGCGCACCTTGGAACCATTGACGGTGCCTCGATCAACCCCAACGAGGAGGCGCACTCGGTTGCACGAGGTTTGACTGACCGTGCGCTGGGTAACGCGTCCTCTCCTGGGCCACCCGAGCTTCTCTGCTCGTACAACGAAATTTACAAACATAATTATCTGTCAAGAAGACTTCTGCCTTTGCCGCACTCCTCGGTGTGCAGGGCCCAGGCAGTCACTCTCAGACTTCTGCAAATAAGTACTTACCCGAGCACCGCGGCGCTGCACACAATGTACCCCGAACGGTTCCCAAGCCCGGACTGCCCTCTGTGTGGTGGTTATGCGGACTTCGAACATGTCCTGTGGGGCTGCGCCTCTGCCGGTCCCCCTTTCACCCAAGAGGAAATAATGAAGCTCATTAGGGCCCAGGATCAGACCTCTCAAATCCTGGCAGTCCAGAGGGATCGCGAGAGGGCCTTCAGGTTTCACCTAATGGTCCCCGAATGGGCCTAGACAGGTGACGTCGAGTTTGCTTGCGTCCATAGTGGACAGAATAAAGTTGTTTCACTCACTCACTCACTCACTCACTCACTCACTCACTCACTCACTCACTCACTCACTCACTCACTCACTCACTCACTCACTCACTCACTCACTCACTCACTCACTCACTCACTCACTCACCAAATAAAAGAGAATAAAAAAGGCATCCTCAGCTGGGCGAGTATAAATATAAAAAGATGGCGCAAATTGAAATAATATCGAGTAGCAGCCCACAGGGACGAGAAAATGCTCAGAATTAGAAAAAGAAAACATTAGCGATAAATATAATGTGTGAGTCTTGTGATTTGGTTTTGTACGCAGCGCATATAATTTGCTTTTTTTTTTTGAAAAGTGCGTTTCACAATACAGCAATAAATTTTTTCTTTTCACTTTTCTTTCGTTTTTTTTTCTGAATGTCATTAACCTCATTGCAAGTTCCAGGCACAATGTCGTCAAACTTACAATATTATTGAACAACAAAACAAGCAACGCCAAATTGCCTACACCCAACGAATATTTAGGTGGACTTTGTTTTTTTTTCTCACTATAGCACAGTGAAAGGAAATATTTTATAAGAACTAGCATTCAGAACACCGTTTTTTTTTTGTCTTAGACTTCCTTTGATGTTTATGAATAACATCAAAGCCCCCTCCTGCCCAACCATCTAGATATAAGAAATACGAGAAAAGAATGCGAAAATGAACGGCTGAAGTATAAATCAAAACTTTGTTCAGGAGTTACTATATCTAATCCTCCAGAGAAGTTTCTTATTAAGCCTGCGTACCTCGACTTTCATTTTTTTTTTCAATTACAGTTACTGCAGGACTGACATAAAAAAGAGACGTCAGAGATAAAAAAAATGTGTGCGATCTGTTATCACTTCAACGCCCCCAGTGATTGCCAACGACGGAATTGAAAACTTTGTGCGCTCAAGTTCTGGCCTAGGATAACTCACAGAACAGCAGTTGGTATAGCTTCTTGGAGAGTGCAATTTAAAAGAAAGAAAGACAGAAAGACGACGACAGCGTAGAAACAGAGAAACGAAGACAGAGAAGGATGACGAAAATTTTCAACATGCTCTTAGCAATGGCGGCAGCTCCTGAGGGAATCTTGGCGCCTTGCGCTCTTTAATGGACGTGCCCCGGGTTCTAATCCACGCGCTGTAAAAACTAAACGCAGTAAACTTTCTAGGCGAAGAAAACACATTACGGTGGTGCATCAAGAGGTGACCCCGCAGTCTAGCATGATCTCCTAATCCCTCTGAATCACAGCAGAATCATTAGCGAGCTTTAGCCGTGCCTTGTCACCTGTACAGTAAAACTACAGTAAAACAGTAAAAGTAAAAAGTACAGTAAAAAACTACAAAGTAAGACCGATGAAGAAAAGGGAAAGTTAATCAAAACTGAAGGTGCAAGCCACGCTACATGAGGGGCTTACTACTTCAAATCGGCATGCAGTTGGTATGAAAAAAAAAAGAAACATATACGTGAAGAGGGCGCAAAAGTAAATCATAAACTAAGGACAGAAACAAATGAAGCCAAGGTGTGAAATGTTGAAAGATTGTTTATAAACCATGAGTGGCGGGAGCAAAACAGCAGATATCTTGCGACACGGATCGCGCTTCCACTTCGGTCGCGAAGCCTTTGGAAATATTTCTGTAGCTGCGCGAATAGATGTCTCAAGCTAACGCGTTTGCTCGTAAGCTCGCGGCAGCGTTGGCACAGCAGAAGTGGCTAGCGCCCTAGAGAAGTCATTTCCCTATATCAGGCAATCTGCATCGGTGTGGTTGCATTCAAGGCAAAGTGTGAGATTACCGGTTTTCCATAGCGCTGATACGATCAAGTGACACAGCTAAAACCATCTATTCAAAACCAAATGGGAGTATGCGAGAGCTTAGGATCTTAAGGAGCATATTACAGTAACGGTAAAAAATAGAGCGTCCGGCTGGCTAGCTTACAGAGAGTGCGAGGAAGGAATGTATGAAAGTTAAGAGAGAGAAAAAGAGAAGAAACTACCTCGACACTCTCGTGCTTCAGCAAAACGTGTCTGATTCAAGGCACTGTGCCAAGTTTTCGCGTGTTCAGTCACCTCGTGAATGCCTTGTAAGCTGTAATGACTTGTTTGTGCTTGTGTCGTTCATTTATTACTGGTATGGCCGTAGTGTTTTTCACATTGTGTGTCTTATTGATCCATCTAGTTGTTTCTACAGTAACCTTAGTCCGACTTTCATTTTCTGTTCTTTTTCTTAGCTAATCTTTTTGGGCAGCCGATCATTTCACTAGCCAAGCAACCAGCTTATTACAGCCAACAGAAATTATGAAAACATTCCACAACTCAGTCTTGCGCACGGGAAACTTCACATGGTCAAATGAAATTGCAGAAGATCCTCGAGAAATTTTGCACCGAGAAAGGAGGTGAGGGCACCGCATCTCCTATTCTTTAGGTAACCTGGCATCCTTAGTTCGTGCTCATATGATGGAGGCCGACAGCTTTGTATTGTACTGTGCTGTACTTTAGCGTACTGTCCTGTGTTGGCCGCTGAAAGATGTTGGACATCTTTTATATAAACATCTAGAGTAACTATCGTCTACAGTTTTGCTTACACTAAACGAACTGTCACGAAGAATGCCACAAGTGCCATTTAGGCATTGGTATCTACTCACATTGAAGTGATGATGAGGGCAGCAGTGGCCAAACACGACGCCATTCGTGTTCGTGCGGCACATTTGTGTCTCTAACGAGAAAGTGTGATTTCGAAGCCGGCTTTCCCTGTTTGGTATCACTGTAACTAATATAGCATTAGTGGCACTCTACAGATTCCTTTTTTCCTCCGGGATTGAGGGGCCAATCTAAGCGTCAAATATGGGGGGGCCTGGAGGAGAATTTGAACTTGAGAGCTTGAGTAAAAAAGCTCGAGGTTTCGCCCCCTTCTTCTGTTTCTTTATCTGCTTTATATTCTATGATATATATATATATAAGAAAAAGATCAACGTTATGACATATTGGTTTACTGAACTTTCGGCCGGTCCTCCGGCTGAAACACATGCCATAACGTTCGCTTTTTTCTTGTTTGAATGCGATATATATATCTATATATATATATATATATATATATATATATATATATATATATATAACATTCAAACAAGCAAAAAGCAATTACATGTTTCTTTTTCTTTATATATTTCCTCTGAAATTGTATAAGAGGAGGCCGAGTAAAGAGGTGAACAATGCCTGACGGGGTATCGGCATTCTTTACATAAATATGAATACGCAACAATTTAGTATCTAACAATTCGGGCCAACAGGTTACGCATACTTGGAAACAAATTCAAGCACATAACTCGAAACATTTAAGAACTGTTTAGTACCAGCCAATACGTATTTTACGAAAACGCCGAGAACAATATTAAGAACGTGCAAATTACACTTGACACTTATTACAGAACTAAGATACATAAGTAAGTACTCCGAGAGGAATCAAATTTGTTTACATTCGGGCAGATATTTATGCTGGAATGAACTCAGTAATACACAAGCGAAATAGGTCTACACGCATGGAAGCACGCTATTGTGCGTAAAGCACTGCACAGTTCAAGAAAACGAAAAAATTATTGTACACTTATGTTTATGTCAGTTGGCAGAGGGAAGATTTACGGCAAGATCGCTGGGAGAGGCCTTTGTCCTGCAGTGGGCATAATATTGGCCGATGATTACGATTACCAGCTCGAACTTCCAGAGTTTTTAAGCAGGCTCCGAGTGAATGATTCGGCGCATTTCATCTATAGCTTATCGTGTGCAAACAATACTAGCAGATTTTGCTGCGTACGAAATTCCTGTTCTGCATCGAATTACGCAAAATCAAGCAAGAACGGGTTTTCTATCATGACCGAAGACATCACAGACCTTCAAAGCCTCTGTAAAAAAAAAAAAAAAAAAAAAAAGAAAGAGACAAGTTTGCTGGTGTCGAACTCCCGCACCTCCAACAGGAAAAGATAGAAAATTAGAGATGTTGAAATTTGTTGCTCAAAGGTAACGCTAAGCAACGAAGAGACTTCGGCAGGTAGGACTGCTGGCAAAAAAAAATTATGAACATGAAGTAAATCCAAGAAATATTGGTGAGCATAATAGCGAATGCGAGTTCGCCGAACAGAACTTCAATATAAAATCACTAGTCTACGGAGTCCGTCTGAAGTTGGGCAGCTACGCGAAGATACCTGCCTCCTGGACATATGGAAACGAAGCACCGAAGAAACCTCGTAAAGACGGCTTTTACTGCCTCGCAGTTTACTTTTCTTTCACGAATGTGTTTTTTTTTTTCGGCAGGTCACTTCTTTTGCATAAGTCTGCGTGGAACAGTCTATTTGTGCTCGCCGTTTCGGAATGTACGACTCCTATTTCTACCGTGAAAGGCACTACGTCTTTTGCTTTTCTTTTGTGCCTAGACACCGCTACATTCCCATTTTTTTTTAGTGGCAGCATGTCTGGACATGAGTGCAGAAGCGCGAAAGTACGTCGGGAACTTGCGTCCACCTAATTTTGTGCACTGGAGAGGTTGCTGAAACATAGTGCCCTCTATTCGAGCCGCCTTAGCGCAGTAGAAAAATATTTTAAACAATCTGGTGGCGAACAGCGCCACGTTTCTGCTTTAATTAAGTCATCCAGAAATATGCTAATTTAGGCAACACTGAACAGCCACTTGTTGGCGGCTAAAGCAGGGGTCGCGCTTTTCATGTGAAGCCTAGAATTGTCTCAATCAAGGAAGGGACAAAAAAAGAACGAACACATACAATTTTGAAATCACGTATTGCAGAAAAAAAAAGATCTTATGTAAAAAGAAAAATCTGCTTGAATCTTGTTTTTTTTTCTTCAATGTCTCAACAACCAACAAGCAATAAAACGCAACAATAACATAAAAATTGAAAAGTCAGGTCAGAAAACGACTGAAACACTAAAAGTAAACCAGGAGCTATAAAAAAATATAGATGTACGCGAGTCCAACTGGCGACTCGGGAGAGGGGAAGGAGGACTTGCGAAAAAAAAAATGGAATGCAAGCAGCATTATAAAAATCTGTAGCGAATCCTCAATAAAAATGCAAACTACAAAAACTAGTCGATGCTAGACAACCTGGCGACATTAGATGGGAGCAAAATCCGATCTCACATGGATGGGGCACTGAATCTGGTACAGATACTGGGCCGTTCCTCTTTTCCTCTGTTCATTCTTGCGCTTCGATTGTCGCATCTAATATGGGCCCACCAGCGCACAGTAATTTATCACTTTGGTAGTGCCTACGGTGCGTATTTTTACGCTTTTGCGTCCGCATTTCCTGCTGTGGCGCAGCCCAAGGAATATGTTAAACCTTAGATCAACCATCCGGTGCACCACCTCGTGCTGATCAAATATTATTTCGGTCCACTTAATTGTCCCTTCTGATTCACTAGAACTAAAAGGAGTAATACTACGGCCATTGTTTATGCCTTTTTATAGAGAAAGTCAGTTCAATAAAAATGCCCTAAGCGACAAAAGGTGTTGTGCTAAATGGTTCTGTCGTTTGAGACCAGCATAAGGAGGAAAATCATGCACACATAGAAGATGATTATCAAATTAAGCCAACAACGTTACTTAGGCCTGGTCAGGAGTCAACAACGAAGCGCTGAGCCAAATATTTTGTCAGCATGCAACGCCAAACGAAGATGATTGCTAATGTTCTACTTCGTAGTACATCGGGTTGAACATCCTTAATGGACCCATTCGTTGCTGCCGTTCCACATCCCTCTTGACAGCAGGACGCTGTCAAGGCTTTCTTGGCGCGCAGACAATTCTTTTCGCAGCATATTTGTTTGTTTTTTTGTAGAATTTCTAGAGCCCCGTGACACGCCTACGCGATTGTCGGTGAGTCAGAGCTAGGTCAACAATGGGGAGTGACCAATCTTGGCACAACCTTTCTTCCATCGTTTTCCCAGTTTGGCTCCGCTGACTGCACTTGCGTCTGAAACCTTCCTGGCGTATGCCAGCCATTCGTATGCTGGTGTGACGTCAATCGGCTCGATGCGGAAAACCTGTTATGGTATACGAGGAAAGCTCTTTGCTTTAAAACCTAGCGATAGGTTTGTCCGGCTTGCTGCCCTGAGTGTTAATGAGTGCAAGGTGCTTGGCGGCACAAGGGGGTGGTGATAATATTCTACTCCCTCTCATCAATATATAGCCTAATCGGCACCTATTCGCCATCATGAAATTGCAGCTGAGCTTATCAAGAGAAAAATGTTTAATAGCGGTAAATGTCCGGCAAAATAATCATCATCGAAATCCCCATCATCCTTGTCACCATATAGTGTGGATGCTACATACCTAAGAGTCTCCCCTGGTGATCCATTGTTAGGCGATTCAATCTTAATGTTGTCATGTACGCATAGGGGGACAATGCAACTACAGACATATCGTTGTTTGTTTTCCTAGTCTAATCGCTTTGCTGGATAACGTTGTAGAACCTATGAATGCTTGATGCTGGGATCTTTTCGTTTTTCATCTCTGCACAGCGGCGCTACTGCCGCTCTGCTCAGCAACTCCTAGAGAACTTAGACAACGGGCCTGCGTGCTCTGACTGTGACGTCTTCTAAGAAATCTTATCGCTCCATTGGAAGTTATGCTTCGAGAAAAAAAAAAGTGGTCATGACGTCGCGTGAGCTCGGCATGCGTGGAATGTGCACAAACTCTCTCGGTGTTACTGAGTGACAATGCTGTTTGGATCACACAAAATTTTTGTTGTCTTGGAGGAGGAGGAGGAGGAGGAGGAGGAGGAGGAGGAACACGACGACGAAACAATGAACACAAAGATCTCACTGACCATTTATGCCTCATCCTTGGTTTTACGCCCACTGAAACGCGCAAGCATAGCACGTTCTGCGCGTGCAATATCAGAAGCGGACTCCTTCCATCTTCCGCGAGATTTGACGAGTGAAAGGTCTGGCATTAATATAGGTTACCACGTGTTTCTGGGCTTTTCTTAAAACAAAATGTCGCGTGGGAAATTGGGAAACATCGTAGCTTTCTGGTAACTTACTTCAATACACTCTCTACACTGTTATCGCAACTGCCGTCTTCCTGGTAGCACAATCTCCTAGTAGGATCCGTCGCGCATCGGAACAGCTAGACACGCAGCTACGCATTACACTGTGCGGCGATGATACAATTCTCGCTGCACGCAACTTCTATCGGGTTTCACGTTACGGACCGAGTCGAGCTGCTGCATTGCAGTCGTGGCGGCGTATGACGTCTGTTTCCATCGCGCCGGCTAGAAATATAAGCAAGGCGTAAGGAGGAACCAACGAACGGAGTGCACGGAATAAGGAGCTAAGAGCTGCGGAAAGCATAAAGAAGAGACGACGCGGATGGGGCAGGCCATCGCCATAAAACGCTGGCGCTATACAGTACAGAAGGCACAAGACGCGGGTTCCCGAACCGTGGTGCAGTCTGGCCGCTGCAGGCCCGGGTCCGAGCCCGAATTCGGAATGGTCGAGGCGCGACGAGGGCGGGGTGGTCACGTCCGCCGGCGGCGCCTCTGCGGGCAGCGTGTCGCCATAGATTTTGTGCGGGGACGTCAGCTTAAAATAAGTACGCACGTGCCTCAGCAAGCCGCATATTCGGCGTTTACTTTTTTTACTTCTTTCTTTCCCCCTCTCTCTCTCTTTCTTTCTTTCTTTATCTCCCTATCTCTCTCTTTCTTTCGCTCAGCCGCAGACATACGGAGCTTTTGGAAAGAACTTACAGGCTGCAGCAAAAGGTCGTTTTTTTTTGTTGTTGTTGTACGTATCGTAACGGCCATTGCGAGGCTGTATAAGGGAAGAGGCCGAACGGGATTATGCGTTCATTAAGTGCGCGCTTTCGTCTCGCCGTCTTATTACGTTAGCGTTACTTTTTTGTTCATCTTTATCGGGGAAACGTGTGTGAGGATGAAGAAATATGAAGAAGTTGAGTACGTTAGAGTTAATTAAGCTGGAAGACGCCCTGGGTGGGGTACTACATAAGTGGTGGTCTACTCGGTAGTTTGAATAAAACTACTTAAAAACCACGCTTCGCGATCGAGTCAACCGACACTGAAGCCAAGGACAGTAGATGGGAAAAACATACCTTGTTCATCGAAGTCTATAAGTGATAAAGTACAGGAAAGAAAATGAAAGTGGATGAAAAATAAAAACACATGTTCTCGCCAGTTGGATTCGGGCCCAGGTCTTCCACATGATGTGCAAGTATTTTTTTTTGTTGTTGTTGTTGTTCACTTTGATTTCTCCTAACCTAATCATTTCAGCGTTTTAATTGAAACAACTTGTAATTTTTCCTTTGCTTTTCTTCCCTTCGTTACGTTCTTGCTCCATGTGATTGTGTCTAACAACAAATCGAACTACTCCGCTGGTTCCTGTCCCCTCTCACAATACGACGAATAAAGCACGCTTTCGGTGGTATTCTTGAAACAAGAAATTGACGGGCTCTTACATTCGTCGCGGGAGGCTTTGTGAGCCTGTGAGCTCCGAGAGGAAGTAGTATAGCTATTCAGCGAAATATTATGAACGGTACCTCGAAACGCGGTTCCGTTTCGCATCGGGTTGCGAAAACGGTGCTTCGTGTCACTGTTGGCTCACAAACCTGATCTAACATGCACACCACGCGAGCTGACTATTCGGAAATCTAGAAACATCGAGGATATTTCAAAAAACGCATATTCCCAGGCGCCATCCTGGCAGTTTGGCTTCATTAGATTAAACTACATTATTAACATTGCCTTTAAGGTGACGTTCATACGGCGCATTACAGTTCCTTCCAATTTAAATTGCATGTTCTCTGAATAGGCCATGCACTCCCATAAAGATTTGCTTGTTGTCAATGTTAGTATTATTTTATTAATCATTATATTACGGCAGCATACAGAGTCAGGAGAATTCGTTTGGTTTCTCGGAAGCGGGGAGCTAGAAATATAAATACAAGGCAGACGTTACGAACAAAAACGAAAACAAAGCAAATAGCGGAGGTAGCGGTTATTTAAGGTGTTAGGCGCACTTACACAAAGTACATGATGTCAGGTGTGAAATATAGCACATACAATGAGGAAGCACTAAACGATACAATACAAAGCGACGAGCCGCCAGCACCTGCAAATGCCACGACGCTTTCTTTTTTGCTGCTCAGCAGGGTTCTGTCCCACCATATAGCGTTGAAACGGCAATTAGCTAAATGATTTCTAGAATGTGCTCGTTCAGAGCCGAGGAGACGAAGGAATTTGCGAGGAAAAACCCAAAGCGTTGTCGCGCATCGAGGCTGACAAAAAAAAAAAAAGCGGAATGTGGATAAGAAAATGAAAGGAACGTTAAGGGAACTGCCAAGCCATTTCGGGAAAGCAATTACGAAGTCGCCGTGATTGTTCTGCGGCAGAAAAAAAAATCAGCTAGCAAGAGAGAATCAGAAAGCGAGGGTAGGGGGGAGTGGAGTGTTGTCGGTTGTGTTATGGTTCATTAAGAATATCGGCGGTGCACAACAGGCACCAGTTCCGGAAAGTGCGCGACGGAGAAAAGCCTGAACGCTGCGACGGCCCGCTTCCAAGCTTTTTTTCTTTCCTTTCCTTCTCTCTCTCTTTTCTTTACTCTCGTTCTCTCTTTGTGCTTTCAAGTATGTTTGCAATGATTTGGTGTTCTTTAGCAAGTTTCTCTTGGAACGCCTCTCAACGAACGACATTCCGGAACTCATTTAGCAAGTGAAAAGAAAGAAAGAAAAAAAGAAAGAAAGAAAGAAAGACAGCAAGAAAGGAAGAAAGAAAGCGAAAAACGATTTCCCTTTCTTCCTCGCTTTCTACTTTTCTTTCTTTCTGACATGCTTAGACAAAGGGAATTTTCAATTTGCGGCGCGATAAACACTATTACCTGTGCTGGACACAGAATCTTCGCACACAGTTGCTGTATGTAGGAGACTCTCGACCCCATACATTTACGAGTTCTAAGTTGAATGAGACAAAAAAAAAAAAGAAGGTGAGCGTTTTGTCTGTTTTGTCATCTTTAATACCTGATTCGCAGCGAAGTGCTGTAGACGCGCCAAGCTTTTGCAAAGTTGTTCTTTTTTGAGCTTGCAAACAAGAATAGCAATAAAAAAGAAAACCAGGCGGCATTCTTTCCAACAAAACGAACAAAGAAAGAAAGAGAACATTTCCGGTAAAAAAAAAGCCTTGCATGAATAATATGGCATGAACCGGGGAAAAGGTTAAAAAATTCAGTTCTCGATCTGTTCACGAAGATGGCCCGTCCGTATATTAAGCGAGCACATAGCGTGTGCCAGCAGCGTTAGTGCTGCAGCAACTCGAAGTGAATCCATGCACCCGCTTTTTACTCTACAGTGTCTGTTTTCTTATTTCTTATTTCTTATATTTCTTATTTTTGGAGCCTACATTGAGTATTAGCTAAATACCCGAGAAAGTGTTTTTGCGATTGCGAAAGAAGCCCACGAATAAACGCCAAATTGCCATGCGGCTCTCTGCTCGAGGCACTTTGCCTGTATTAGCAAGCTTCCAAGCTTCTTTCACGCTCGAAAAAAAAACACATATTTATGTAGCACATGTTGAGCAACCGAAAGCTGTATCGAGAGTTTTTCATGGTGCTCTACAATTGTCTTACTGACACATTTTATATAATGATAATATTTGTGAAGCGAATAATTGATTAAGACTAATTATGTAATTAGGCAGAGTGCAAAATATAGTCCAAGTGTCTGCAAGGGACGGTAAGCAACATTACCTTGGCTCTGTCCAGCCACTTGGCATTTGCATATTTTTGAATCTTCGTGTATGATAGTTGCGACATGCTGTGTGCACAGAAAGAGACGTACAGGGCGTACTTTTGGCATGCATTCGTAATGTTCCATCCACTGAAACGGTGAAGATGCTTTGCCGCATATACACGGTTTCTGTAGCAAAGCGCGCTCTACAGGCACGCCCGTCGTTCGATCTGCAACTAAGACATGCCGCGTTTTGCAAGGCCCTAATTGAATGTTCGCGCAGATCCACCCACGCAACAACGTGTGTTAGGCGAAAGCATCTACAACGAAGACGTCCTTGTGTGATCGCGATCGGATTGTCGTAGTCGGCATGTCAACGTCGTCATGCCGATATCACCCTCCCATCTTCGTCATCATCACGCTATCGCCTTCATGTCACACTGGTTGCCGTCACCTGCCAGGAGCATGGCCCCAATTCGTGCCAGTTGTCTCGATATGCGTTATTTCAACGCACGTGCCCTTTATTATTTCATTCGTGAAAGGTACAAACTCGTTATTCTGTTATAGAGAACCTCAAACGAAGAGCTAAAGATTTCTGACTACTCCGTGTCACGCAGGAGAAATGGACTTCCACGAAAGATATCAGCGTCGTAAGGACTTTGTAGCTTCATTTATATTGATATCTTCATTGATGGCTTCATTTAATTTGATATCCAGGGGTACTTGAGTTTCGGAATAGTAAAAATGTCACTCAGAGCCGTCGCAAGCATATCCTTCTCAGGCGTCCCTGTCAAGAGGTCTTATTATCCAACGATTCTTTCTTTATTTGTTTGAAAACGCGGAAAGATCAAAAAGAAAGTGTTTTGGGGGATGCTAGTTGCAAGTTAACTAAAAGGAAGTAAATGCAATAGTAATATTTTATCATCACCTTCTCTGCACGCAGCGCATCTAGTAAGTGTTGACCGATGCAACAGTTTAGAATAAAAATGCGAGCTGAGCGTCATCGTCAAAAATCTGCGTGTGTGTGGCTTACGCGCGGTATTCGTATTCGCACACACAAAAAAGCAGAAAGGTTTACAAATTAGCATTCATATGAATCGCCTTTGGCGCATGATGTACGAGGACTACCGAATATCATACCGAATCTCTGGAGCCATTTTTCAGCAACTTATAACGGCCGCAATCTGTCAGCGGAGGTGCAGCTCAGCAGTACGGCAATACTAAGAGAATATGAGAAGATAAACGGTCAAATCGGCGAGGGAAGCTGCGTTATAGACCGAAAACTTCAACGGCGCGAGTAATTTTTCATTGTTTCGAGACTTGCATTACTCTTTACTCTGTTAATCCTTATTACTCTGATCAAAATCTATTATTCTTATCAACTGAACAGTACGCTCACCTTTCTATCTCCATTCATCTCCACTGAAACTCGATATTAATGAGTAATGACGGATATTTGTGTGCGTTATTATGGGGCCTGGCGTTCTAGCCGTGGCAGACTCTGAAGTGGGTAATCGATCATTTTTTTTTGTCGTTCAGGTAACTTTTTTTTCCCGGAAAGAGAATGGTTCATCTCCATTAAAGGTAAGATTTAAAAAAACAGTTCATGTGAGCTCGCAAAGGACTGCCATATAAAAAACAAAAATCAGAATATACGCGAAGGAATAAGGAAGACAACGTGAGCGTTAAATCAAAGCGGAGCGATATTGGAGCAGTGCCGTCGCAGCGGCAGAAAATTGGCTTCGTATGCACGACGGAGGCGGAAGCGCGAAGAATTCCCGACGAAGGCACACACCTTTATGCCTCTTGAAAGAGGAGTTGCTGACATCGCTAATACAGTGAAGTGGTGCTTTCCAGTTGGAGGCGATAGGAAGTCGACAATTTTCGCGGCGAGCGATGGCGGAAAACAAGCGACGTCTTTGCCAAATTATATATATGCGTCAAATCCCTTTGAATGGAAATAAATTTGCTCTTTTTTTGTCGGTGAAGGCATTGAGATTTCGCTAGCGCTCGAAAAGAAAATACCTGACGCGTCCTTATATTACGTTGACATATGGAAGCGCACACTTTGCCGCCTAGCGTCTGCTGGCACACTATGTTCTTTTTCATTAGCGTTCACAGGCTTACTGCAGTTGTTTTGGATATAAAGCGCACTAAAAATAAATGCACTTGAAGTGACAAAAAGACGTTCGAGTTTCACGATTCGCTTCTCGAAGTGGCGTTTGTTTGCAGCCACTTGAGATCATTTAGCAGAAAGTTAGAGGTAGTTGAATTAACTCAATGCTTTATTTATGTTTTCATTATTTTTAGTGGTTCTTTATATCGAAAGTACTTTGGTTGGCTGGGCGTGGGGCCCCCTTAAAGAAGCTTGATTAAGAATTCTAGATCATGGTTGGGTGTTGGTGGGTGCGTATGGCTGTGTGTGTGTGTGTGTGTGCGTATGTGTGCTTGTGTAAATCGTGCGTGTGCGCGTGTGTGACCAATGCGCACATTCTATTTCTTACCCGGCACCTGGGCTTGCATGACAGGCTGCCAGCAAAAAAAAAAGAAGGTCCAGGTTTTTGTTTTTTTTTTGCACACAACCTGCACCATGTGCAATTGTGCATGTACAACTGGGCACGTGGATACCCTCGGCCACATCCACAGGGTGGGGTCGTGCTAGGTGCCCGAATAGATCAGCAGAAGAGGCAAGAAGTGAAGTCGACAACAGAACACTGAAGAACTGATCTACACAGAAGTGGTGATGTAGGAAACGGAAAAAGCCGAGTATGAAAAAAAAGGGAAGGAAACAAAACGGAATCAGAGTGCGCGTTGAGCGAGGGGTGTTGGGCATAGTAGTAATAAATAGCACATGGAAGTGAAGTACGTATAAGTGGAAAAAATAGAAGTGAAGAGGTTTAACTAAACATCAGAGAAAGTTTCACTTGTTACTCATTTACACATGTGCATGAGGTCTGTCTTCTTAAAAATCATTTTCTCCTTTCGGTGCCTGTACAGTGTAGTCGTTGCTATAGCAAAGACGAGATATAACAATATTTTGTCTTCTCGCGAACGTAAATGCTCAAGTGATGCCAAGACTGGAACGATTTGAATGATCCCACTCAAGAAGGAATTATAATAATTACTTGGTAGGAGCACGAAGTGAGATGCTGCGAGAGTAATTAGACTCGACGCACCAAAATTGAAACCGATTTCGATCGAGGCCGTTTCATGTCATGTTTTTGGCCGAGAACATATAATAAGAAAAAGATAGAGGCAGCTAGAAACGCCAGAAGAAAGGATATTCAATCGCGGCACTTCATTCAAAGGTGATGGACAGTTAATTGCAGTTTATTCGAACCGCCGGTATCCGCCGACGCTCACTTGCTCTCACAGACAATAGACGCTTATCGGACAATCCAATCCCGGCCACCTATTTGCGGTGACACTTCGTCAGTGCCCCCCCCCCCCTCCTTTCTACAATTTTTCTTTGTTTTCTTACGACACCGGATTGTCGAGAGAGGCCCATCTCGGCGATAAGGCGGCGCGAAGCCAAGTAAGTGAGTGACGAAGGGCGAGATGAGATCAATGCATTAAGAAAGAAAACCAGAAGCATGGTCACAGCAGCGCACGCGGAAACAGCTGAGCGTCGCGGTTAAACGACGATCACGCAGGGAGCAGGCCGGGAACACGACTACACTGCAGGCATTGCTGTGCACCATGTGGACTGAACTCGGCGCTGTGGTAGCATGCGCAGCAGTCATGCTTGCGGTACTAATGGTGGTGCTTGTCGTAACATGGTGTACGTGTTCCACCTTGACGGCATACAAGGACAACGGGCTTTTGTTCACGCTTACGCACTTGTGAGGCAAATTTCGAGACATTGCGTTTACTGGTTACGGAGCGACGTTGCCGTCGATCGGCTGCTGAAGGGATCGGGAGTGCCACCGCCCTGCATCTGCGTTTGCAGTGGACTTTGACTTTTTGATTTCTCATCACCCAGCTCCTACTCGGTGAGTGCTGCCCTTCGGTCAAGCTGTCTGTGTATCTAAGAGCCGGCGTGCACTGAAACTTTTTTGGAAGTGTACGATAGACCCTTTATTAGTGTGGCTAGTCTAATATTAGTTGTTACTACGTGTACTTGCAACGTTGGCCCACTCGACTGCGTTTGGGCGTGTTGTCAACCATTGGCGACCGCTGTGCAATGAACCAAGACTGTGGAAATGAATCGAGAACTAATGAACTACGAGCTGCGCCACCACTCAGCAAATAGTAGAGTACCAGGTAAGCCCGCTAGCGTACGTAAGTTAGCATAATTGGCTGTGCGTTGAGTGAGCTGGAGCTAATTGCGATAGGTAGACCTTTTTTTTTACTTTTCTTTTTTTCTTCTTTTTTTTCAAGCAACAGTAGTTGCTTGCGTCAGGCTAATTGTAGCGTTCCAGTTAGACCGATGGTCCGCGGACGGCTGCGGCAGCCTCAGTTCTTTTCCGTGATGGAAGAGAAGACCACAGGAAAAGGAGTCACACATATTTTCAAACTTCGCGAACAATAGGCAAATGAGCAGACAGTGGTTTTCTTCTAATTGCGTCGCGGACATTCGTCCTTTCTTAATGTTGTTGCGTCCCTAGTACGACTTGTTGTCAAGACACGCGTGGGTGCGACATCGCTATAACTGAAACGTGATATCACGTTTGGAAAAGGGCACTCGTAATTTTTTTTTTTTTTTTGCCATTATTACTTAGCTGCACTCAAGAACTGGGTGTGTCTGACAGCCTGCAGGACAACATGGTCGGGTTGCGGCCAAACTTTCATGCGCCATTTTATCACTTTCTATCTTTGGTGTTCGCCTTCGGTATCAGCTGGTCCTTGTTCTCTGCCACGCCCGTATTTTCGATGATTTCAACCAACGCCAGACTTGATTTCCCACCCATTATCGATGAGATCTTCGTGCACCTAAAGCCGAACATGAATGCATGTTGAAACGTTAAAGTACGTTGTTTCCATGTGCGCATATGGGATTTGGAGAACGATTAAGCAACACCTTTAAGAGTGGAACGCGATAGGATTCAAAGATCCCTGACTGCTTCTCACGCTTTCCGGGAAATGCAGCTTATGTAATCGCACTATTTACCAGGAAATGCTGGCTGCAAACGCTACATGGTTAAAGTCGAGGTTTCTGTTTGAAGCGCGGCCTCCTGCGTGGGCCGCGATGCGTGAAGGTGAGCGCCATCTGGAAGTGTTGCATGCAACTGCGCCCCTGTATGCATGGCAAAGACGCTGGAAAAGGGGGTTTGTGCTTGAGTTTACGCGTAGCAAAGTTATGTTTTCTCGTATATTCAAATTACTATCCCACAGTATCACGTCTGTAGGTTGTGTGTAAGTCGTAGTTTACGATTTTTCTGGCATATCTTCCTTTGAGAAATTCAATTAGTTCAGTAACCTCCTTGCGCTACACGGAGGGCCTGCGTGGATGGGTATGCGTGGTCAGGAATGACTATTGGCGAAAACACGGTTGACACTGGACGAGGGACGCCGGATTTCCTGCGACAAAAGGATCTTAGTGCTATCCCGTTAAAACGCGGTAGTAGGTGCAAGCACAATGTATGTATGTCATGTATATGACAGGCAGGTGCTCTGCTGTGCAAAATTACTGCCTTACTTTAGTGAACGCTTTCTTCGTGCATCTCGGCTGCTTTGCCTCCAATGTATACGCCACAAAAAGATTGAGTTCCCTGGCTTTCGTTTAGCTATTGTGGAGGCTATTTTAGAGGCGCTGGCTATCAGAGCGCATTGGTTTACGTTGTCTTCAATATTTTACTGGTACAGAGTTTTTCACAGTTTGGCGTTCTTCACTGGAACACACAGCCAACGCATAGAAGGCTGCGTGCAATGCCGGCCTGCAAAGCAGTCACCAAAAATAGTTGTGCAAGCATGGGCTACACGTGCCTCGCTGTTCTCAACAAAAAAAGGTAGCTCAATTTTCTAAAGCTTTCATCTTTTCGTGCTCGCTATGAATTAAACGGCAAATTTTGAAATATTAAAACAAAACTAAGTAGCACTCATTCGGTTGATAAATATAATATAAAAGAAAGATTTTGTAGAAAAAGGAATGAAAGCAAGAATGAAATAACGTTATATCGGGCAAAGCTGATAAAAAAATAAAATAAAAAGAACTGTAGCGGATGCGAAAAGGAAAACGTCCGGCAAATTGTGAACGCCAGCTTCCAGCGGAATATGGCCGCCGCATTTCTTTTCGCATTCCCTAGATCTCAGCGGCCTCGCCTATAAAGCTCCAAGCTAAAGCCTGAAAAAAATGAAGAATCAAGAAAGGAAGAAAAAACAGTAAGAAAAAATGAACGCGACGTTTTTACACGCCCCTCCGCATATCAGAACGTTATCCGTTCCATGCGGGTAGTTCTCTTTTGCCGCGCCTCGCTCACCCCTTGGTGTCAGCCTCAATCTCCTCTCTGACGCGAATTTTTATTTCAGGGATCGGCGACATCGGGGAAAGTTATAGAGTCGTGCCCTACTATGGCACGACGCCGTGCGCCCCCCCCCCCCCTTCGCCGACCAGCAGTCTCTTTGCCCCCCCCTCCCCCCCCCCAACCCCCATTGCGTTTCATTTTATGCGTTATTTTCTCCATTCTTTCTCCCTTAAGTTACTCGCGTTTCTAACGGCTTGTCAGACAGCTGGTAGGCCGAGCGAAATAACGGACCGAGTGGACACAGAAAAATAAGTTAAGCTGTCTGGTTCCCGATAAAACGCGGGTAACAATAACAACTACGAAACGACGCGAATAAATGTAACCGCACTTGCAGATTGAATGGCACGGGGGAGAAAGAGGTCTGGTGGAAAAAGCGATGTTCTGTCACGACAGAGAGAGAGAGAAGGCAAAGGGGTAAATGGTAGAAAGGTCAACTAGACGAGCATTTGGTTTGCTACCCTACGTATAAGGTAAGAGAGAAGGGGAAAATAAAATAGAGGGAAGGGGTGCACGCGACCGAAAATAATGCCTTGTGTCTTTTTCCTGTTGCTCTAATGTGTTGTCACAACAAAGCTGTTCCATGTTACACCCTTTCGCGGAGGCTTAGCAAAGTTGTGGCGTTGCGCTACTAAGCGGGAGGTCGAGGGTTCGGTCCCTGTCTGTGACGGCCACATTTTGATGGGGGTTCAATCCAAGCCACTCGTGCACATAGTACTTACTTAGGTGTCCGTCGAATACCCTCATGTGGTCAAAATTGTTCCAGACCTCCAGCCCACTACAGCGTGCCTCATAATGAGATCATCGTTCCATCGCATAAAACCGCCATAATTTAATTTATGTTAACAGTTCCTTCAACTCCCGCCTCCTTGTACTCTAGGTGTTTGAATGGAATTCTTACGGCCAATCTAAATGCGCTACAGTGCCCAACCTAATCGCTACCGCACGTTTCTAATGCACTCGGCGTCCAGGTATGGCGTCGTGCACGCGTTGTTTAAGAATATAGACTGAAGCTAAAGGTGAGGTCTTGCATTTGTTACTGTGACGGCCATTACTTTCTGTACGTGCTTTACGAGCAGTGTGCTGCTGCCTTTGATATATATGCAAGAAACGCATCTTGTGCGCGCGTCCTCATTCCGACGCGGAAGATGTGTAGTCGCGTGACAGAAGCGCGGAACGTTTCATTTCTTTCACGCACGATTTGGGCTGCGAGCTCCGGGCAACCATAGTTGTTTCTCGCGTCTCGAAAATGGCGTGAACGGCAGGGACGTCGATCTCCACTTTGCGATTCCGTCGATCGCTTCAAACCACAACCGCTGCATAATGAGTCAGGTAAAAGGTCGGCTCCAGAACCGCGATGCACATACGGGAACGTGGATCCAAACATTTTACGACGTCATCGACTACATCGCTTCTCTGTGTATCGATTATGGGGCCATATGAGCCCTGTATTAAGGACAAAAGGGGTTGCCACAATTACGGTAACGACCGTGACTCGAGAAGTCTGGCAGTGCCAGCAGGAAAAAAATAAATAAAGAGGAACAAACGAAGAAAACGCGAATGAATGTCCGCATAGGAAATCGCACTAGTCGGCACAAAAAAGATGGCTTGGCATGCGCTTATGTCTCCACGACATATACAATATCGAAGAGTCCACGGTCAGCGCGAATGGCGGCGTTCGCTAATTCCTTTTGTCATCGTTCTTTCCGCTACGTCGACTCAATCTCGTCGCTGCGCTCTTCCTGTCCCGTCGACCGAGCCGTGTATTAATGGAACGGGGGGACGCACGACATGTGTCCCTAACGGCGCGCCCTGGGACCTCACGTTCGGGTCATTCCGGTTACGGCCCGAGGCGCGCACACACAGAGCGGGGGCTTCGACATTTACGATGCAGCGATGGATGGCCGTTTCGAATTTTATGACGTCATTAAGAGGGACAGGAGCAAGGCGAGGTCTTCGCGGCGAATAGGGAGAGACGGGAATGAAAGAATTCGGCGATGGTAAAAGGGGAAGAGAGGGTGGGGATGACAGGGAAGCTTTGGGGAATCCAAGAACGAAAAAATGGGAAACGGGGAGGAAAGGGGGACACAGTGAGACGCCGAAGGAAAGACAATAAGGAATGGCGTAGGAGTTGCCGGGAAAGTTCAGCGGTCAAAGGAGATCGTGGCTGACTTTTGCTTGTTTATTTTTTTTATTTGGCTCGCAAATGAAAATGAGGCTTCCTATGCTAGTCGCTATATCAAGTGACGTTTGCTCGATGACCTCGTAGAAGCAAGGCGAGACATTAAAGTGTTTTCAATGGTAGACGAATACTGAATAACGATTGATGCGTTCCATATTCTTTGAGCGTAAGCTGCTGAGTGATTGCCCACTTGTCCTTCCGGCACTACTGAAATAACGAATCCGCTCTCAAAAGTGAATGGCGTTTAAGAGGTGAATATTTGTAAACTGTTTCTCCTATAAACTAGTACTTTGGACGAACTGAAAGTACGTGAATGTTACATTTGTTAATGTGCTGCCCTTAAAGACAGAAGTAAACTAGGGGAAACGGCGAAAAATGAATTATTCGTCGTCGCACAAGCTACTCTAAGGATGAGGTGAAGTTTTGCTCTTGTCTTTAATGAATCAGACAAGATACTTCTTTAACCGCTGAAACGTAACGAGGGCTTGGGGGTCTAAAATGTGGCGCGCGATAGATCAGCCTACATGAATACTACGATTGCATATAAAATCCTATTATATTACATGGCTTATCGCCAGCTGTAAACCTTACCACAAACAAAACGAAAATTAAAGAGATAGAAACAAACAGCTACTTTTCGGACAAAAAACTTTCTTTATGAATAGTTCCGACTTAGGGACTAAGCCGACGCGATGAAATTGACTTCGTAGCCAAATCTCAAAACAGAGCACAAAAATAAAGCACGCATAGCGTATGCACAGAAACTTGGTTCGCGGTTTTATTTAAGACTGGAGAGAGGAGTTCTGCTGGCGCCAGAAATACGAGTGGACGTAATATTGAACAGGGACACAGGCTAGCCCTCTGAAATACGAATAACTTAAGCCCCCAAAGCTGCTATTACAGCTGTGGCATTTGTGCGGAATTTCTGTCTTTGCTCGAAAGTGCTTTCGTTGGCTTCCGAGCGAGAATTTAGGCTTCTGGATTGGCTTTCGTCTCGGGAACTGCGCTTTCCTGGCAGATATTTGCAGGTCGTAGAAAAAAAAAACACACCGGAACTTTTCACCTCGCAAGATCACAACAAAATTTCGATCGACGGTGTTCCTGCTTTCAATTTTTTCTCCGCAATGTATGATTAGCTGCGGTGGACATTCTTAAATGCAAGATAATCATCATTTCTGGTTGATTTTGGGCTCAGTCGCTGTGTTGTTCGACTAAATGGACTGATCGGCTGAAGTGTGTTGCAACCGACCGCTTGAAAGATTCTACGAGTCGGCTGCTCTGCAAGGCTCTTTTTCGAAAGAGAACTGTCGCCTTCACACTACTATTCTTCCTTTATCTCTGCACCTGCCATGGTAGAAATGCCAGTAATAAGGCTTTCCGAGAATAGGAACGTTTAGAAAAGTGCTCCCTAGCAGCATTATGCACCTGAAATAGCAAACTCCTTTGTACACGTCTTGTACACGTCTTTTTGTACACCTGGTGGAGAGCGTCTCCTTACATGGAGTCCCTTATTTCTAAGGATCGATTGGGCTGAAGAATATTTACCCCACCATACTCGAAGCTCCCGAAAGAGGACGCGAAAACTTAGACAACTACAAACCAACGCTTTCTCACTTGGCACAAAACAGCATCTCATTGACCCCACACTTTAGGGATACGAGGGCAAATTTTTCCACGCACACTGTACCACATGGTATGTGAATGTGACCGAAACTCCGACATTCCCCTTAACCCCCTCCCCAGGCCGATTCAGTGGATGACACAGCTCACCAGTTTCAACCCTGATTAGAAGTGTGAGCTGATGAACTGGGCCAGGCAGGCGGCCAGGTCACAATGCTTCTGGGACTGAGGAGGCCATCCGCAAGGGAGGCGACGAAACAACTTCGTCTGCTCGCAATAACATTCCATCATCATCATCTCAAGCGTCTCCAAGCAACCTTCTTACTCCAATACCCACACTAGCATGCGTTCTATATAGATGGTGCCAGTGACTCATAGCGTCCCCTAGCTTTGGATCCGATATACCTGAATCTCCCTATTCATCCCAAATTTGTTATGTCAACGTATTTTATTTAGACCTCTCCGCCTCACCGAGAGAGCATATGCTTCTTACAAGTACGTCTGTTGGAAGTATTCGCAGCATACAAGGCAATGAAAATGTTCTTCTAGAGGGAGAATTTTCGCAATTCAATTCTTTTACCACCGCGGAACCCTAGCAGAGTGGGCATTGAGCTTTAGGTGTTTCAGCGATGGTGATGCTGTTGATTTGGATAAATGCGCAGTTTTTCTGGTCGAGACGTTTAGGCTGGAAAACAGCCCTTATCGCGTATGCAGAGGTTCATTTTTGTGAAAGGTCTGTTGTAGAAATGAAGCTGGTTAGAAATACATAAAGTTCAGGGAAAGCTAACCTAATTTTACTAGACATACAGGGCTTGCTACGTTAGATGGGGGGATTAGAGTGGTATTAAAGCTACTCTAAAGAAGAAAGTAAACAGAGAAACAGAAATAAGACAAAGCTCACATTTCCGTCGCTACCCAAATACTCAAAGATACCTCTTAATGCACAAACATGTTTCGCCGAATATCCTAGCAAAATTTATCATGTGACAAGTATATTGTATCTGCACAAAAATGCGCAGCTGATTAGTATAATAGTGTAAATGTAGATGATTAGCAGATTTATAAGCGATAAGGATCAATAAAACTAAAGAAATACAAATTGATCAGACAGGATACCCATATGATCGGATGTTTGCATATCGATAGGGGTACATAGGACTCCATACAGAATGCATGGCGAAGCCTATAGTTGGGATGGGCCAACAAAAAAATTTTTTTGGGCAACTTGAAATTTTGGGGCGGGACAACTGAAGTTTTGGGGTATGTTTTCTCATACTTAGACAACTCCACTTGAGTTTCTGCATGTTTTTTATATCACCAACTTTTGCAGAACGGTATTGTGAAAGTGCTGATAAGATCCGAATTCCTCCTCAGTAAGCACTGTCAAGCATCAATTCTGCACTTGCACGCGTGTCCTAAATTTACCATGAAATAACTTATTCAGTTAAGCTTTGCTAAATATTTGGTAGAATCTCGGCGTGATACGTCTTTATGTCCCACGTTAACTTCTGCATTAGAATAAGATCAAGCATTTCAACCTCTATTGTGCGGTATTCCAAAAGCTTTCTGCTCTTGACCTTTGAAGCACGTGGTACGTGCAGACACCCACCGGTCCGCATCGTGCTACTGGCGTTTCCATTCAATTTCACTTAAGCTTATTCCATAAAATCACGGTCCTGGAGTGCGTACAAGCATACCATTCGCGCATGCGCATTTTACAACTTGCAAAAAAAAAATACAAGCGCCACGTAAAAATATAGGGAAACCCGAGCAAGCAAACAGCAGCATCGTTCCCTCTAGACACACTGTTAAGCTGCCGTTTGTTTTGTGTGTTTTGATCTAGAGCCTAGCACCATGCCGAATGATTTACGGGGCGAGAAAAGAACATTTTCCGCGCGCGGCCGAAAAGACTCAGTTGAACCGAAGAAAAACGATCCTTCAGCGCTGCGGCGCCGACTCCTTAGTTCGGTAGACTTGTTTTAATTTTTTTTATACCATCATTCATCAGGACGGCTTTTGCAAGAGGATCCTGAAACCTACGTGCTCTATAGAGGGGGTCCGGTTTGGAGGCACTAGTGATTCTTTAGAGACCTTTTAAGTGCGGCCACCGGAAGATCCAACACACCATGAAAAACGGGAAAGCTTACCTGTTTATCGGCAGCAAAAGCGAGCCAAACCAACACACACAGACACAAACGCACACACACCACACGCACACCACACACACACCACACACGCACACCACACACACACACACACACACACACACACACACACACACACACACACACACACACACACACACACACACACACACACACACACACACGCGCGCGCA
Organism: Dermacentor andersoni; assembly: GCF_023375885.2. NCBI lineage: Eukaryota > Metazoa > Arthropoda > Arachnida > Ixodida > Ixodidae > Dermacentor > Dermacentor andersoni. Next base: position 42,197,789 of record NC_092822.1, read on the forward strand.
CACACACACACACGCACCTTTGCATTTACAAAGGTGTCTCTGGCACTGTGGAGTCTGCCGCCGCGCTTACAATTTTTGCGCCAGCGACAAACCACTGCAAAAGAAAAATGGACGCTGACGAAACCGCTGGAGCCGACGTCTTTAAGACGTCTTTGGAAACAACGCACTTAACTAAGTTTCGGCCCCGTCCGCCATGGCATTCGGCTACGGAGCCAACGCTAGCATCAAACGAGACGAGACAGTTTACAAGGACCCCGAAGAATTGCAACGAGAGTTGGCGTTGCCGCGGGGCAATAACAGCCGTGAGGCGGTGAGCCGCGATGATGGTGGGCTTTCGTTTTGGGTTGTGGAGTTACTGTCGAGTAACTTTGTGCACGCTTAATACGCTGCATAAGCAGCACCCATTCCAAATCGAGTACTTTTGTTTATGCCCCTTTTATCTACCTTTTTAGATGTGCACTTCTTGTGGGCGTATATTCAAGATTTTATTAGATATTACAGCACTATACAAAAAATTAAATTGAAATCAGACTTGCGAGAGATTGTCGATATGCGAGTCATGTCGGCTGGATACCATTAGAGTAATTTTTCTGTGAAAAACAAAACAAAACAAAGGTATCAGCTCTTTGCTTTTGGTTTGTTGTCAGCCATACGCTTCAACTTTGCCGTGTACGTGAGTTTTTCTGTGTGTGTTTCTTTAAAGGGGGAAGATGGGCGAAAGGAAGTCGATGCAGAAAAACACCCTGCAAGAAGTAGAGTGGATGACGTTCTTAATGTGCGTGCGTGCGTGCATGTGTTCGCGATGCGTTGGGCTGCGCGACCGGCTTTAAATGCACCTTGAATGCCGCTGTGTGCTGTGTGTGAGCGTACGCTCGACTCTTTATTACAGTGCTCTTGCCTCTCGTTTTTCCTTCTCTTCCCCGGTTCCTACAGTTTAGAGTGTGCAAACCAGGTTTAACTTGGTTAACTTACCTGCCTTTCCTTCTTTTCCTCTCTTTCCTTCTCTCACTGGCTTGCTAACGTTCCACTAATAAAACAAGGCGCCTGGCTGGTGACATTTGTGCTCGTTCCAGAAAACTAACGCGTGTAGCGTTGTGGGTTTATAACCGACGCCACTACCGTGTAGGCGAGGTTGTCGCGCGAACTACCTGGCAATCGCTGCGGCAATCGGAGCCAGCCTTCGTGCAATAAAATGGTCGTCGTTTCTTGATTCTTTGCTTCAGAAAACCTCATTTCGTGAAGAGACAAGAAGAAGTATTTTAATGATTGGAAATGTAGAGAGGTCGGCCGGATAATGGAGCATCTGGCCTGCTACTCTACGTAAGGGAAGGGGAAGAGGTTCGCAAGAAAATGCAAGGCAATAGAAAAACCAAGAAAAAATGCGAAAGCTTGACGTTGTACTCCTGTTATGCTTTATTGTATGAGTTGAAATTTAAAATTCCCGCGTTATCCTTCCTCATTCCCGTGACGGCAACGTTCTCGGTGAAGCGGCAGCACTTGTGCAGACCTGTGCAGAAGATGCCGAATAAACGTCTTCACGAAAGTTCTTTTTGAAAGATCATTTGCTCCATGAGTTTTCTACTACAGTTCTGAGCGAGTCAAATCTAGAAAATGTCTGTGCGAAGATGTAGGCGGTGTCGAAAACATTATTCAGTGAGGTGTGGTGTATACAGGGGTGCGCTGCAATAACAATGGGGGGGGGGGGGGAGGTTCTAGCTAGAGGCCACCCTCAAGAGTATTCATGCGGCAGAATGATGATGTTATTCGCAACAGAAGGATACATGTGTCTGCTGCAATGAGCACTTAATGCAGTGCAAAAGTATTCATCCAGCGAGACCCATAGGAAACGGCCACTTTCTTTAAGCGTTGGGATTTAAAGGTGAGGGTAGGCGTCAACCGGTCAGCAGTCGAGATAAGTTCGAAAATATTGACGGAAAAAACTGATTGGAAGAAAGTTATAGGACCGGCTTCGTTACAATCATAGCTAACTATACAAGATAGATACAGAGGTTTTAAGGAAGAAAAAAACTATTAGGCAGACATAGACAAAGCGGTAGACCGTTATCAACATCTGCAGCTTACTTGATTAGCTTAAGTAGCCAAGGTGACCGTTTGTCACCGCCCAGTTTCGAAGGGGATGTCAATGAATCATCATAATCATCATCGTTATCACTGCGTGACTTTAACTTTGAACATTGAGACAACATAATTCAAGTAATTCTAGTACGCGTAGGTGAGCAAACTCCTGTTCTTTATTATTGGTTGTTAGGAAATCCAGTGGTCGAAGCTAAGAAGTCTCGTTCACTAGTGGAAGTCTTGCTAAGAAGCCTCGTTCAGTAGTGGGGAAAAACATGAAGTCAGAGCCGTCCTTACGAAAGTCATCGGGAAACATATTGAGACACGTGCCTGAGATTTCGAAAGCTCTGTCTCCTCAAATTGCATCAGAGAGCCTCGTTTATTCGTTTGGCGGAGATAACCAGAAGCCGCGCACACGTCCTCGCTTCGAGAGCGTTTAGAATTTCCCAGTCTCCTCATTATAGCCGAGCGCTCGTCATTGAGACAAACAGACGAAAAAGGCCTTCTGCGCCAGTCGCTGCTGACAAGCGGCTCTCTCTCGTCCACACGACGATGTGCGCACGACAGTGGAACAGCTGGAGCACCTCTCGAGCAATGGAATGTTTTTGTAAGTCGAGACTGCATTACCTGTGGGTGGCTGAACTGGAAACGAGTATAATGGGCAGCTATTAAGGAAGTTTCAACTACGCACGAGAGCCCCGCGTTCTGAAGCTAGGGAAGATTGAATTTCTCTCCGAGGAGAAGGAAAATGCTGCATCGAGAGGGTTTCTCCGTTTTGTTTTGCATCTTAGAATTTACGCGACACTCCCGTTTTCGAGCGGCCGAGATGAAATCCTGTCTCAGAAGCCTCGCATGCCTTAAAGCGTACAGACTTAGTGCACTTGCTGCTCTCGGTGGGGAGCATGTAACGTACGCAACGGTGCTCCAGCAAGGCATTGCTTTGAAGAAATGAAAATGGTTTTCGTAAGCCCTGCGGGCATCGCAAGAGGCTTACCGAATGCGAATGAGAAACTCGAGCCGGCAGCCTTGGATTCCGTGTAAGTAAACTAAAGAAAATGAGTCCGTTATGCAGGTAGAAGTGCCGGTTTCGGGAGTCGCTTGCTTCGCTTAGGTTAACGTAAGCTGCTGAACGGCTTAGCAGCAAGAAAATTGATTTTTCTGAACATTCTGTCGTTCTAGCTTTAGGAATTACTGTGATTTAGGTATTTTGCCGTGTAACTGCGATTGATGCTCGTGAACTGACAGGACGTAACCAGGAGGAGGGAGGCCCGGGGGGGGGGGGGAGAGGAAGCCAGCCCCCACCGAAATTAAGTGGCATAACCCCCCGTCGCCGCACCCTCCCAGACACGCCACCACTCCTCACACACATTCCTAAAGCGCAGTCAACTCAATCTTGAGACAGCTATTCGGTTTGGTTGCCTTTTTCACTGATTTTGGATGGTGGTAGTTATCGACATCTCCTGCGTTGTGAAGGCCAGTTTTCTCGTCGATTCGGTGCCAGCGCAATTAACTCGAGGTGGGTTCAGTTGTCAGCACCTATTGCTACGGTCAGGCGCATCGCTCTTGCTTCGCTAGTTCAACCTTCTTTGCTTAGACTGATGCACGGACCTGGAAAGAGATTCAATTCGTGGTCAGCTGGTCTGTATGGTCGTGGAACGAGTTACGGTCAGAGAAAACGCCAGTTGCGCTTTGCGTTTCTTTTCATTGTTTCTTCGAGCGACGGTTCGTTACGACGCTGGCACATTCTCGGGACCATATACAAGTGATATGGGGTTAGGTAGGGTGGAATATAAAATCATGCAAAACAGTGTCCATCATCACACCCTGCAATAACCATTAAGCCCATAAGCAACGTGAATGTCACCCGTTACCACGCTTTTCGTGCAAGATTGGCAACTGGAAGCAAGAGTCGCGAGGAGTTGAGAAATTAAGCGATCTGCTAAGAGAGAGAGCCAATGCAACAGCCAAAGAGGAAGTAAAAGCGAAAACTAACAAATTTAACCGTTTCTGCAAATGTTTGTGGATCAACATCTTTTTATTTAAAGAGGAAGTAGAGAATACGCCGCCAGAAGTGCTGAATGATTCCGTGTGTTTTGAATGACGCTTCTACAGGTATCAATACAGCCGCCTGACGTAGCTACTTCCCTGCTGTGCTAATGAGGGTGTTTTTCTAACCTTCTGCGGTGGGCGCAGTACTTCTAGAACAGCAGTGTCCTGCGTTCTACGCGGTTGTAGGGGAATGGCCGCCACGCATCGTTACGCAACTTCCCGAATGACAATGCGAGTCGGTATTGGCACTTAACTTGGTAGAGCAGTAAACGAGAGATCCAAAAGGACTGTGATTGTTCCGCAATTATAAAGTTACGTGTTATCCTTCCAGAGCTAATTCAAAAACACTACTAGAAATCTTTCTTATACATTTTCGCTTATTTGCTTGTTCTTGGCAGTGTTCTTCCTGCGCATTTTTTCTGCGCGAGTTCATTTTTGTGGTTCCTTGTTTGCCAAGAAAAGGAAAGGTGTATCTCACAGGCGTACATGTGAGGTACACCTTATTTCATTTCTCTTTTGCGGGTTTAAGCGTCTTTATAGCAAACGTTAGGGATTACTCACATGTGTACACGTAATGGCACTCTCTCCCCACTCTACTGCATAGAAAGGTGACGAAAAGTTACCTGCACTTAAGGTGTGTTTTCGCTATTCTTTTCTGTGGTGTTCATTCCGTTCTGGGGAAACTCTTGAGGGCTGATGTTGTGATCAGTGTAAATCAGTCTTACCTACAAGTGTGAAAGCTTTGGAGAGTTGGTAGTAGTTCATGGCCGCCTTTGCAGCGCACGACAACAGCTCTCTTTCTCCGCTGCAGTATTTTCTTTTTTTATTCGAAGCCGTTCATTCGCTGCGGAAGACATCGCCATGGGTTCCCATGCTATTTGTTTTGCAACGCGTGTCATGTTTCTTCATTTTTTAAAATGCGAACTTGTTTAGCACTGCTGGGTCTAGCATCTGCATGCATAAATCGACCCCGTCATTCTGTCTCACGACAAGCTTTCATTGTCCTTGCGCTCTGTGTTTCTCTCGTAAGGAATGCAAAAAAAAAAAAAAATAACTCAACCATTGATTGAACGAAATCAAAGAGTGGTGCTCACTTTCTCTCGCGAAAATACTCACGTCTAGAAAAGCTACCCTTATTATAGCATAAACCTGCGATGGGCTAAGTAATTTTCTTTCTGTAGATGTGAGCAAATGCCGGCCTGTGAATGAGTAACAATTTCGAAGAAAGAGTTGTGTGTATTTGGCTTTTGAATTTTCCATAAGATGCTTTCTGTCGAGACGCATTATGCATGAAGAGCCTGCGTGCTTCAACGAAAACACGCGTACGCGAGTCATTATTCATATTGGGATGTGAATTTCGGTGGAAATCGAAGGGCTTTTATGGCTCATGCAGCAGACTTCGCACCTAGACGCAATATGCTCGTTTTCAACTGCAGCATTCGCTCATAGGGAATAATAAATCAACTGGTCTCTCTCGCCAGACAGTATAAAACAAGCGCACGGATTTTATTAATATGTAATTACGCCTGTCAGGCAGCCTGTTTACAAACTCAGCGGCTCTGCATCGGCGATATTCAAAAATAAATTAACGCTCACAACTCTTTCGTAACATGAAGAATCACTATGCAGGACAATAGCCGCAAAATGCATGCGCTTTTGTTGTTTCTCACGTAATTCACCTTTCCTTCTTGAATAAAAGAAAAGAGAAAGTGAGGTTGCTGCAACATATATGAAAAAAAAAAGAAATATGACTCGCTGTATCATGTTTATAACAGAATTAACGGGTACTTTACTCCTGTACCATTACGAATTCAGAGCCAACGGTAAGGCTAGTTGCATATCATCAAACGAAAACATGTTGTGCCGACTTGCGCGATATTCTTCGACCGGGTATCCAAGGTGCGTCTGTTTTGAATATGCATGCAAGATCAAAACTTCCATCGACGCCTTTCAGAGTGCGCATTATAAATGTACCGTGTTGTTGCATTTTGAATAGACGCTGGCGGAATTGTTTACATCGGTGCAGCACGCACCAAGTTACGTGCATCGCGCTTTTTTTTTTTCCTAGTTCCTTCGCCTCCCATCTGGCGCAGCTGTAGCATGGCGGGCAGCACATTCGTTCTCGATTCGTTCAGCGGGAAATGTATTGTTTTTTTTTCTTTTTCTTACGTCAAGATTGATAACTATCAGAAAGAAGCTCTTGCGTGCCTCGTCGCCGTCATCTGTATAGCAATATATCGCGGATAACTAGTAACCATACCCGTACCAAAAAGTAATCTCCGGCGTCTATAAATCATTGCCTCCATTCTACTTCTTTCGCTCCTAACACACCTGTTCTCGAGTATTGCTTGAATTCTCTTACATTTCTGCTTTCTCAATTTATGGTGAACTACGCAGCACCCCTAAACCAATACCATAGAGTGTCCCCACCCTTCACAATATGTATTTCTGAAGAACAAATAAGATGAATGATCGAAGCAATGAATGGATGAAGATGTGTAACTAACTGCCTGGCTCCACATCTCCATCTGTAAGTCACCGCACTGAGCCAAGGTGAGCGAGGCGGTGCATCAGATGCCACGGTGGGTGCGGTAAGATAATCTCGGCGATATGTTCGTCGCTCTTCAAATACCACGTTATGCCAAGCTTCCTACAGCCGCACACGTATTTTCGAATTTCCGCCATCTCAGCCTACTTGGTTAACGTACTTCGGCCCTGCGGGTGGTAGTATTTACGAAAATTATTGTTTTAAAAGCAAAAAAAAAAAGTGTTGGAAGCATGAACAGCGTCTTCCCCGTATAACTGCTTTCAATAGAAATGCTAAAAGCAAAGTTAAGTTGCGGCATCGGAATTCTCTTGAGCATAACTCACGTTCTACCTGCGCCAGGTAAATCGGCTTTGAAGTTGCGGCACCTTTTATTGCGGATGATCCGGCATGTTTCTTAACTACCGGTTTTGTAATGGGCATGCACGAATGCGACACACAAGCAAGACTGCGGTTGGGTTTCGCCTATATATATATATATATATATATATATATTACGTGCACTTGTTGCTCTTTAGTAGCGTCCTCCATAGAGTAGAATGCGCAATTGCTCCTGTACCATGCAGTCGATGCGCATCAAGTAAACCCAACTCAATAACATTACCCTCGAGCCCCGAGTGTGGCGTAATTCTCATAAGATTGTTGTTTCAGCACACGTAAAACCCCAGGATATATTCAATTCTATTAGCATCCCCCACTCTCTAAGACTCCGCACTGCCGTGTACCGTAGCACTGCAGACCCGAAGACTCGCTCACTAGCACCAACACGCATGCAAATTCGCAAATTATTCGCGCAATCGTAGAACCGTCTCCCCACAGACGTGCGACTATACTTATTTTATAATTTAATAATAGTCTTTAAGCGAAAAAATTTGTTCTCTTGCGATGTAATTGAGGGACTCTCATATCATAAAGGCGTTTTGTTATCGCTCTCTTGTCCAACCAACCTCCAAATAACCCTGTACGTCTACTACATTCTCGTGGCTTAATTCGCTCGTGCGGACAAGTAATTATATAACTGATCTTTTAGATGATCATTTCGATACGTTTAGCTCTCCGTCAGACAGATGGGATTAAATTGTCTTGTTAATTACTTTGAGGATATTGCCAAGTTATCTATCCAACAATTTATGCCCATTAAAACTACGAAAAGTAATGCTAACCTTCCCTGGATCACTCGCGACATTTTGCATTTATCTCGTCGTGTGCGTAGGCTTAGGAATTATAAACGAACCAACGATCCCATAACCCTGCACAGGTTTCACAAGAAAAAAACTGAATTTAAAATTGAAAACGAATAACATTTCCTTTTTTTGCGCGTTCAACTGCCTGATCTCCTAAGAACCAACCCTCATAACTTTCGGTCTAGTATTTCACCTCACGATTCTTCACCCACTTCATTCAAAATGGATAATGACGTCATCAGCGATCCGTCAGTAATGTGAGATGCTTTCAGCAAGTATTTTCACTCCGTATTTGTACCCGATAGCAACTTCATTCCTTCTCTCACAAATAAAGTTTGTTCAGAAGCAATCGGTGACATTCACATAAACAATAACGGCCTTCTTAACCTCGTATTAAACTTAGGTATCAAGAACTGAGCCGGTCCAAACAGGATACACAACGCATTCCTGGTTCGCTATTCCTTGGGGTCATCAAGATATCTGGAGGTTATACTATAGAAATCTTTATCATCTGCCACTGTTCCTTCCTCATAGAAGTTAGCTAAAGTGCTTCTTCTTCATCAATCCAGTGACAAGCAGTCTGTCGAACTACAGCCCAATTTTAATCACATCACAGTCATGCAAAATCTTCGATGATATCATTCATAAATACGTGGCGCTTCTCTTGGAATCATATGATCTTCTATCTAACATACAGCGTGTTAGGCGCGGTTTGAATATGACGGCGCAGTTAGCTGAGTTTACGCATAAAATTTTCCTTAACCTTGATGTCGGCAACCAGGTTGACGCTGTCTTTAGAGTTCTCTAAAGCATTTGACAGAGTATTACATTCTAAACTCCTTGCTAAACTTAAGGCTGCTCTAAATAATTCTCAGCTAGTCAATTGGAATTTAATTTTTCATTCACATCGCTACCAGTTTGTCTCTTACAGTTCAACCGAATTTACTGCTATTGATGTGACATCTGGAGTACCCCAAGGCTGCGTTCTTGGGGCACTGCTTTTTTAGTCTGCGTAATAGTTTCCCTGTTAACATCTGTTCTAACATTCATGTTTATGCCGATGATTGTGTTTTACATGAAGTGAATAACTGTTCTAATGATCTTTACCACCTCCAGGACTCATTTGCTAGGTTTTGCACTTGGTGCAACACCTGGCAAATAAGCATTAATTTTGATAAACCTGTCCTGATGCCATTCTGTAAAAACGTATTCTCCTTCTCTTTAGCGTTGCTCATTCTATAACCGCGCTGTGGGTAGGGTATCTCAGTATGAGTATCTCAGTGTCATATTTACGCATTATGTGTCATGGTCTAATCACATTGATTACGTTTGTAACAAAGCGCTAAAAAATTAGATTACTTACGTCGTACACTATCCAAATCTCCAACAGATACTAGGCTACTATTATGTAAATCGCTAATTCGTCCTGTTGTTGACTACACATCTGTCGTTTGCAACCCTTATGAGCACTGAGATTAACAGGCTAGAAGGAATTCAGAAAAAAGATGTATGATTTATATGTCACCGTTATGATCGTGACTTTTCACCCTCTTCTACATTTCTTTCCTTGAATTTTAACTTCTCTCTCTTCACGTCACCGCATAGCGTCATTAGGTTTCTTGAAGCCCATCGTCAATTCCTTCTATTAGACTTTCAAAGCACAACTATACTAACCCCGCAACAGAGTCATCGACGAGACGGCATCACAACCTAAACTTGACGCCCTACTTTGCACGCCCACTAATATGTTTAAATTTTGCTTCTTCCCTCCTTTCATGGAACACTGCAATTCCTTACCTAGGTGTATTCGCTCATGTCCATCCCGAAGTTTTGTTTTTGCCATCCAGGACGTGTGGTCTTAAGACATCACACTTATCGCTGCATGGTATTCTGCTCTGTATAATTTCCATCTGTTAACCTGCTCCTGCTATAGCACTTATTGCGCTGCAGTAAGTACGAATAAATAAATAAATAAATAAATAAATAAATAAATAAATAAATAAATAAATAAGTTGTCTCGTACAAGCCGTCTTTCTCACCCGCAAAGCAGAGCTTGCTTCCTTTTACAGCGAGCTTAAAACAAACTCTTGCCCTATCCGTGAGAGAACCAACGTTCCTTAAGGAGCTTGCCTTGATCTTTATGACAGCTGCGTCACTGTTTACAGCAGACCAAATCTGGCATCGCAAGCACCGCAAGTAAAGAAAGCTGCACCGACAAAAGACAGACTCCGTTCGGAGCGCCACGTGCAGTCGACAAGGAGGCTTGTTAGCGAAAGCGTCAGCGGGAAACGTCATCTTCGTCAGCTGACGAGTGAGCATTAGGTTTGAGCGGGACTTACGTGGCGGAGCAGGGAGGTGAGGGGGTGCGGAGGTGAGGGGGAGGGCAACAAACTGACGATGTACCAGACGGTCTGGAATTCAGGCACCCCTTGCCCTCTTTCGCAGCAGGCAACGCGAGAGCGCCATCTGGCGACAGCCAATCCGCAGCTTGAGGCCCGTTCGCTAACGACCCGTCCGGAGAAGCACGTTGAGCTTTCGCTTGCTCGGACGACAACTGCCGGTCATCCCATCTCGGCAATGCGTGTCGGTAACGAAGCCGCAGTGTCGTAATTGGGCGTTCGCACATCAATCGGACCTGGCGCCCTGACACGTTCCTTCGCTAGAAGTAGCAGGCATTGGTCGATCCGCCATTACACTCTCAACACATTCACCTACATTACACGCTCAACGTATTGTAACGGTAGGCCGCGGCTTGTTTCCGCACACATGACATCAGATTGTGAATTTTAATTTGATTGAATGCTACGTAATGTGTCTGCGTCAGGTCATCTTCCCATTTATGTCTGTAAGTGCAATTTTAGATCTGTGGGCGTGCGCATCCCGCACAGCATGAACGGAGATTTGGTCTGTCTGTCTGTCTGTCTGTCTGTCTGTCTGTCTGTCTGTCTGTCTGTCTGTCTGTCTGTCTGTCTGTCTGTCTAAGTCTGTCTGTCTAAGTCTGTCTGTCTAAGTCTGTCTGTCTAAGTCTGTCTAAGTCTGTCTAAGTCTGTCTGTCTGTCTAAGTCTGTCTAAGTCTGTCTGTCTGTCTGTCTGTCTAAGTCTGTCTGTCTGTCTAAGTCTGTCTAAGTCTGTCTGTCTGTCTAAGTCTGTCTGTCTGTCTAAGTCTGTCTGTCTGTCTAAGTCTGTCTGTCTGTCTGTCTAAGTCTGTCTGTCTGTCTGTCTGTCTGTCTGTCTGTCTAAGTCTGTCTGTCTAATAGATTGCCAGAGGAATTACAGCACATTATTGATATCATCATCAACACCTGATATCCGGATATCCCTAGGAAATCCACTCACGGTTCCTGGCACAATACAAGTGCAAACGGTTTACGAGTATTGCGAGGGATAACATTAGGAATATACCGTTGATGTCGGTTATGCAAGGCGTTTTGTCTAACCAAGAAAGCGATCATTGAAGTGCGCAACATGGAAGATCCGTAGATAATATGTTTCCAGGCCCATATATACTGGTGTAAGGCCGAGCGCAAATTTGAGTAAAATATCACACATCGCCCACAAAAGGTGCACAGGACGGAGGGAGATGACACAGGATTGGGGGTATAGGAGGTACCTAGAAGAGGCCTTTGTGCTTTCAGCAGAGATGGGTTAGACTGATGATGGCAATTATCGAAAGAAGGACAATATACGAACCCACTGTGCCTAGGTGGGGGGTAAAAAGGAAGGAGATCTCTAATTAGTAAAAAATATCAAGGAGACACTTAGCACTATACCTGCGAGCATATAAGGGGTCGCACAGGTGAGATGGAAGTTCCGCAGCTCTAAAATAGTTTCGCACTAGGTTTGCGTTTTGGGCTTTATGTTTTGGCCGAACAAGGCTGCAAGGTGCAGGCCTGGTAATAATTCAACTGCGGAATCAAGAAGCTTTAGCTTTCAATTAGGCATATTTGCTGACGAGGAGGGGCATGAAAAACGAAGAACGCGGGCAGCTACATCGTCAAAGACCGTTGAGATGCTGAAAACATAGCACTAGTTCTTGGTTGTGCGCACCGTTAAAGCTGAATCAGTTTTTTAATGCTGACGTCTCCATAGGCCAAATTTTAGGGGACTCAAATCTGGAAACCCTAAATGAAGCCACTTTGCTAGGCGACATTTATGAGAACGCTTCACGTGAAGCCGTCGGCCATACCATGCTGAATACGCCGCTTCTCTTTTCTCATGAACACATAGCAAAAAGAAGTAAAAAAAGGAAACACGCACACAAGCACACTTTCTTTTTTTATTTTGCAAGGATAACGGCGAAGAGTGCATTCTTGAAGCTCAACTCTTGAAGCTCAAGCTCAAGCTCTTGAAGCTCAGCTAAAAGACCGCTTATTTCAACATGCTGTCAAAAAGTCCACAAAGTTCAAAATATTACGGCATATTTTTATCCTACTTGCGCAGGAAGAGTATACTGCATCTGGCAGGCTAAGTATTTATTTATTTTTACAAGTTCATTTCTCTTGCAAAAAAAAGAACATTCATGTTCCTTGCCCGGCGTTACATCATTCAAACACGTAAAAAGAGGCTAGTTAAGCCAGGTATTTCAGTATGGCGGAGGGAGAAGCTAACGACGTTTACTATTGCGGATGTGCAACGTATAGATAGTTGAAACTAGAGAGCGAGAGAGCCGGCAGAAAGGCCGGCCGCTTAACCCACTGGACGTCAGGCTGGCTACCGTGTACGTCAAAAATCAGATGAGCAATTTGTAATTTTGGGGGTTTTACATTCCAAAACTATGATATGATTACGAGGCAAACTGTAGTAGAGAGACCGCAAAGTTTATTTTCAAATCAATAAGATTCCAGTCCGGCGTATATTTAGTGGGTCTGAGCACCCGCTGCGGACGCGGTTCCGAGACATTGTATTGAAGCGGCTTCCTCGGCTCGCTGGATGGCCCAGAGTTGTGCTGTCAGGTTAGAGCTGAGCAGTGCGGTATTCCAGCGCGAGCGGAGGCTGGCGGTGGAAGAGACGCACGGGTCGGCACTGCCCGACTTTTTTGTTAAGTGCTGACTACCATAACATGTGATTAAGCGTGGCAACCTCGCCATACGGTGTGCATCTGTTTGTAGTGTACATGTCTGGATACATGTCCTGCATGAGTCTGGGGGGTTTCTGTAAGAATCCGTTTGTAATTGTCTGAAGTGTACTGCTTGCGTCCTGTCTAACCTAGGGTGAGAGAATGGGCATACGCGTCTTTGTAACTGGTAGTGTGTCGCGATGTCGTGGAACCGGGTCATATGATCCTCCCGCGCCCAGACGTTCGCAGTACCCCGCGGGGGCTCTTCCTCCGATGAAGCTCGGTGAGTGAGGCCTCGAGCAACGCGGTGAGGCGCTTCGTTGGGGGTGCTCAATCCAGTGTGTGCCGGGATCCATAGCAAATGCCTTCCGTTATCGAAGTCGGCATCTCCCTGGTGGATGGGATGTCGCTGGAGTATGTGATACGCCTCTTGCGAGATGCGCCCATTTGCGAAATTGCGAATTGCCGTTTGCGAATCGCAGATCACGTATGTTGCTTTGGTTTGTGTAGTGAAAAGACTCCAGATTTATTCGGACCGCCTGGGACTCGGAACATGGTAGAGGAGTGTTTTCTTTCTTTTTGCATTTCGTTTCCATCGAAATATGGCCGCCGTGTTCGGCATTTGAACCGGCGCCCTCGTTCTTCGCAGAGAAACACCAAAGCCGCTTCATCACCGTGGAGGCTATGATGAATTCGAAGAAAGAATCAAAAGGCGAGAGAGTTGACCCGCCAACCAGTACATGCAAAATTGACGCCCTCAGTAGTGCGTTTGAGAATAACCTTTTTTTTTTTACAGTGAAGCTGTTATGGCCTACTCCCGTGTCTACAACGGACATCCATCACATAGTCGTGGCTGCGAGGTGGTGCTCACCGCGTTAGGCTCGAGATGTTTAAGTGAGGCCGAACTAAAGCGGACTTGTCCCCGGAGGACTTTACCCGTCGCCTCACGGAGAATAATTTCGCCAACTGATTGTCGCAGCGCACGTGCATCGCACGGCTAGGGCCATACGCGCGTTTATACGACGCCCCGTTTGTTCTTTCTGTAGACTATATGAGCTTAGCGGAGAATTCCTCGGACAAAAAGAAGATCTTTATATGACACTTCGGCAAAGTAATTCTGCATCGCCAGAGCTTTTAAGTTCACTACAAGCAAGCCCTAATGCCACTATTGTTTGCGCAGCAACGTAGACACGCAGTACATCACAGTAATCCATCTATAGCTCTGCGACACGAGAAGCAGCGGCAGCGCGCGGAGATATGTATTTTCCGCACACTGGCCGTAAACGATAGAATTTAGCGTTCACGAAGTATTATTAATAATAATAATGAAGAAAGGACGGACAAGAAACGTCGAGCTCGGGGAGCGCGGTGCCGAGTTGTAAATTATGACAAATTGCTCAATTCGCCTTCGCTCCACCGGCCGATTATATTCGGAGCCCGAGTCTTGAACTTCACGTTTCGACGCTGTATAGGGGTCATATCGTGCCAGCAGCAGAAACTAAACGGCAAAGCCGGGGCTTTCGTCCCTCCCCCCAACGGGTGGTGAAGCCTGAGCGCGAAATGACTTGGCCCGACTAAGCGAGATGAATGGCGGTATGAAACCGTGAATAACGCGAAACACCCATGTATGCGTATAAAAATTAAAAAAATAAAGGACGCTGCGTTTTGTTAAGGCCTGTGTGCCATTTCCGTATGATAAGATATCCTCAAGGTAAGCTAACAGAACGTATTATTTTTTGCTCGGCATGTGTGCTCGGGTTACCATTTCTGCCTATCTATACCTCTGTACTGTAAAACTTCTTCCGCTAAGCGTTAAGCTTAAGGGATGGTCGGAATGAACTACGATAATTCATGAAGCTCAACATTAGTGTGGTTGACGGTGTGGTGTGGTTCAAGCTTTAGTAGTAGTTTACACCGTCGCTGCGCAAGGAATTAGACTGCCACCTCATTTCGTGATTCAAAAGATTGCCGGTACGGCTGCCTTTGGACAAGTGGCAAGTCCAGCGCGAATGTAATGACAAAAGTGGATGAATTTGATTTCGGAACATGTGGAGTTTACTTATTTGTTCCTTCATACACATGCGAGACATTACTATGTAACGCGTGAGCGGATACAGCTGAAAATTATTTGAGGAAATGAGCATTGTTCGGACGGACAGGGGGTTTGGCGGGCAGATGCTATTGTTAGTGCTTAGATGATTGAACAAATGCATTTATATTCATCAACACATTTATGCGCGCTTACATGCCTGCTTGACTCGTCGTCTGCTTGTGTCCGCGCGTAAATCACGCACATACACACATAACTGCAGGCATGTATGTATGCGCGTGTAAACTGACCCACCATGTTAACAACGAGGCTTTACCTCAGTGAACTAGAAAGGGACACTAACTACACCATTGATATAATCTATTAGTTAAAGCAAACTGCGGTGACACCATTTGACATCGGAAGCCGATTTCTGAACGCGCTAGTAGTTTCGCATAAAGGTACCCTAGAAACAGCATAATCACAGCTCCAAGCCATGCAAGTCGATGGAAAAGCCACCAGGCGGAACCGCTACCCGTGTTAACCTACAAGCCGAGAATGTGCTTCGATGACACTTTACAATTTTTGTTTTATTTCGTACAAGCTACCAGATTCTGACCAAAAAGTGTCATGCGTCTGCCTCGGGAACGGAAGTATGTAAAACAAAAAAAAAGAGAGACGATGCTGTCAGAATACAGCAAAGAAAATAAATAGTCAATTCGTTAAAAAAAGAAAAATTAGAATATTCTATCGAACACTTAAGATCCTCCCGTTGAGATGAAAGAACCTCCTCCCATGTTACATCGCCCCCCCCCCCCTCCACCCGCACCCTCTATTGGACGTTCCTTTGAAGTGCCCTTCGCACAAACGCACCAGAATATGGTGTGACAGCGCCGAGCCATAGTGCTGCTGCTTCCCTTGATCCAAGCCTGTCAGCTCGCTTCAAAACCACGTCGCATCAAAAGCTCCTTTTCTTTCACGACGCTTGGGACAAACACCCGATCAAAGAGGCCAGGCTAGCACCCCGCTGATGAGGCACAGAAAGCAGAGATTAGAACGGCGAAGGATACTTTAGCTTCGCGTTATACATTAAGGCTTTATTTACTTTTTTTGTCGTTGTCAACCCTGATCAAGCTCTGCTCAGCATTGCGAATTAATGGTGAATGGACGGTTGACCTTCATTAAAGGCTGAGATCAAAGCAATGCAAAAAAAAAAAAAAAATGTCGAGCCTAATGCGTGCCGCGAGCGAGCTACAAAAGCTGAGAAACAGGTGCCTACAGTGTTGATAAAGTCCTCATTTCTGTAGCACTAATAGAACGACCATCTAGTAGACAATCAATTTTTTTGTCTCTTTTTCTCGTTTTCTGCGATGCGAGGGAAACAAAAAATGTTGCCTACACCACACCACCAGAGACTAGAGATAAGCGTGGAATAACTCTCTTTTGGTTCCCAGCCAAAGCAATAAAATATATCTCACTGCCTTTTCTACGTCTAACGGGTTTAGTTGCTTTTGCTTCCACCGCTGTCAAGATTACGCGATAGATCTCGTTAGTCTACTAAACCTAACGATGAATAAGCGCATCGCTTCTACATTGTTTGGTTCCGGTCGGCCTGCTCATCATGCCTTGAACGCATCAGCGGCTCTTCGGAGTGCATCCCATGGAGAATAGAATAGTGGATCATGCCATAGCATCGAATATTTGAAGCTTAAACTTTAAAGCATCAAATGACGCGCTCGCGTCTACGCGAGTTCTTTTTCAATGCTGCTTCAACCATTGTAGCTACGTTGAAAACTACGAGTGTCGGCTGGTGCAACGGCTCAACTTCTTTGCGGCACACATCAGCACTGCAGAGCAACTTGATTCGTATCACTGTGGGAACGCACATTTAGCCAGACCAGTCAGAAAAATGTCATTATCGTATTGGGATGCGTAGCGTCGATATCAGTAATGAATATTCCGGATAATTTTGACAACGCGGGCAACTATTCGTTTTTTTTTGTGCGCACTAAAGATTGATGCTACTACCTAACTAAGCCAGGTGAACAACGTTGGTTGCTGCGATGTTACAAAACACTTAATGTGCCCCAACTACAATTAAACATGAATAACGTCCGCAGTAAACGCCAAACGTACCAACCCTGACCTCACGCCAAGCGCTTTTTAAGTTTGCTGCTAACTTTCTCAGTTTAGCACTACCAGAGTATGCAAATTAAGCTCACTCTAGTGACGTTAACATTCCGTTTACGTGCATCATGTGCTAGTGAATTCAGCGTACGATTATTTTAAGTTTCATTATTCTCTCTCTTGTTTTCTTCTCTGCATCGGCCCTATCTTTTGGAAAACATTTGCTGCGTTTAACTATTGAATGTTCATCGCGGTCTGTGTCCACTATCGATCTCGCTTGCCAAAGTTATTTCTTCTTTTGTTTCCCGGCAGAGGCAAAATATTAGGAGAACACAACACAGGAATCCCGAAGTTAGGAGGTACCTAGTACTATCGAAACCAGCATTATTTATGCGTAACAATAGCGCAGAACATAGTGTGGCGTACTCATACAGAAAACGCGTGCCCGAAGGCTAATCGGAAGCTAGAATTCTTAAGGAAAGAAGTCGAGCAAACGAGGCTGGACGCCAAGCTAATTGCCTACAAGGCTTTTGTCAGACCTAATCTAAAATATTCGTAGGTCGTTTGGCGCGTTCATAAGGGAAGGAAAAAAAAAATAACCAAGGAAAAAACTTAGATCCGCGCCGTACGCTTCATATGGTTTCGATACCAACGAACAGAAGCAGTCCCGGGGATTCTGCAGTCCTGTGACCTTGGAACTGTTGCATACGGGCAGGCAAAAAAAAATAAGACTGAATTCTTTTTTTTTTTTGGTACCATTTTGCCAACGTCGGAATGCGGCGGCTGTGACTGCGATCGAACCCGGGGCCTCGGTGCCGGGCGGCCCAGTGCCGCAGCCACTCAGCTGCCGTGGCTGGCAGATTCACGTTTACAATATTCCTCGTAACATTACGCGCTGCCTGAAAAGCGTATGCGGTAACTCAGCCACGTTGTAGAAATTGAAAAAAAAAATCATCATCTCGCTTCAGAGCACGCACCTACTACGCATCGACCCAACTGGGATGAACAGAAAGAGATGCAGCAAAATTGAAAGTGGAAGTGCAAAATACCGCACGAAATCAACAAAACAACATCCTCGGCACCTGCCAACTTGGCTGTCTTGAACCACGCACATCGTCCGTCTCGACGACGTTCCCTCCCCCCCACCCCTCCCTCTCCCTTTGCAAGTGGCACACTCCTTTCGCCGGTGACAGCGTGAACCGTTCTCGTCCCGGAGCAGGTCGCGGCGGAACAGGCATTCCATGCTTTTGACATATATATATGCAACACAAAATAAAAGTTATGCGGGAAAGCAGCACAACCCACCTACTCGTTTCGGGGAACCGCATCATGCTTCCTTGGGAGCCACGCGTGGGGACCGAGGGCACGTTGGTGGCGGCCGCAAAACGTGTCTTCCTCGCGAGAGAGGCGCCAATTGGATCGCATGCATAATTCAGATTGAAGTCGGCAGTGGGACGGGGACAATAAACGGCAAGAGGAGCAGAATGGCGCAGCTGAAACGGGACGTCAACCACATTTGTTGTGGGAAGCTGTACTATAGTGCCTCCGGCATATTCTTTATTCTTTATGTTTTGGGGGGCCAATGCGGTCTCGCCAAACGCTAGAATATAGGCTACTACACGTGGTAGCATTGTTGGAAGTGATGTCGGACATTTCCTGGTTTGCTCTTTTCCTCTTTTGCAAATTCCGGGGATGGAGAACGAGAAGGTAACCCCAGAAGATAGGTGTAGTTCGCGGGCTAGGAGAAGTGTGTTGAATATATTCGTAATTTCCAGAAAGCTGTATGAAATCGTTTCCTTTTAGTCGAAGTTACGACTGATATATGGTGGAAGTGAAAGACATTCCGTATGCATACGGAAATTTCTCAACATGGCATCCCAAATTTCCTAATGACACGATTCATTTCATTGCTATGTTCAGCGGAGTTAAAAGACGGACAACAATGCACTGAATGGGATTCACGGAGAGAGAAACTACTGAAAATTGTATGGGGGATTTACTGATAAGCCCACTACCTTTCCTGCATTGCTAAAGTGCATGGAAGTAAAAGCGATGTAAAAATGCACATCTCTGCCTGTTTATCAGGGTTCACATTCCAGAACAACATAGCGGTTATGGACAACGCTGAAGTTGATGACACCAGTTTAGCCCTCACTTAGTCGGTTTCATCTCCATACACGAGAGTTTATGCGTTCCACCCTGATCGGAATGCGTCTATAGCGAATGGAAATGTAACTCGCTTCCGCGTGTAGGAAAAGTACGTTAGGGAAAACGTGAAACAAAAATTATAGTTTACCCCGACGCAAGGCTTATATCTTGTCGGAGCAAAGTAGAAAACAACACAGAAATGAAACATCTGCTAAGCCGAAGAGTGAGTGAGTGAGTGAGTGAGTGAGTGAGTGAGTGAGTGAGTGAGTGAGTGAGTGAGTGAGTGAGTGAGTGAGTGAGTGAGTGAGTGAGTGAGTGAGTGAGTTATGTTCCAAGAAACACTGTTATAGAAGTTATTGGTAGTAAGTGACAGAGATGAAGGATTAGGAAAAGATACCCTAGGGTGCTGTGCAGGAAAACCTGAGTTTGGCAAAGTTGGTGAGGTCGGATAGCTCTGGCGACGTCTCTAGACTAATGAGCTAATGGTATCAATATATAAAATTAGACCTTTGGCACGCCTCCAGTTTCATTGGCTTATTTAGACTCACTCTTTGGTTATCATCATTTGGGCGTTACCTCATGGGAAGGCTGAAAAAGAACGCACACGCGGTCAAACCATCGGTGCCTTCTTTCATTTTTTGATCGTTCCACTGAGCACATTACATGTGCAAGTTATAGAGAAAAAATTTTTATATGTTACATTTCTACTACGGGGTTTGTGGCAGTTTAGAAGCATTTCAAGATACGCAAGATGCGTACTGAATAAAGTTTAAATGAATTCGCAATTTATTACATACTGCGTTGTACCACGAGGCAACGATAGATAGATAGATAGATAGATAGATAGATAGATAGATAGATAGATAGATAGATAGATAGATAGATAGATAGATAGATAGATAGATAGATAGATAGATAGATAGATAGATAGATAGATAGATAGATAGATAGATAGATAGATAGATAGATAGATAGATAGATAGATAGATAGATAGATAGATAGATAGATAGATAGATAGATAGATAGATAGATAGATAGATAGATAGATAGATAGATAGATAGATAGATAGATAGATAGATAGATAGATAGATAGAGTCCGAAAGAGGAGACATGCATGTGATAGGCCCCAGAAAGGCTTGGCGAGTGGCTTGCACCGAGTGTGTATATAGATAGAGGGGTGGTCGCGGCATTGCGATGTCGCGTCGATAACAAAAAGTTTGGCAGGATGTTTCCCTCCTGTAACACGGGAAGGCGAAAGCCGGTTGCACACCTGGTAGCGCGCGGTCTCGCATCATCGCGTCGCTGCTTTCGCAGTTCGGTTTCTTCGGTAGGCGTGCTTGTATGCAATACTTGAAGTGCACCGGCTTAAGAGATCGTTTATAGTGTCCCTGTGTATAGTTTCCCTCGCACACGCACTCAGTACTTACTCTCTCTCTTTTTCCTCTTTCTATTTCCCTTTAGGGTAGGGTAGCAAACCGGGTGCTCGTCTGGTTGACCTCCCTGTGTTTCCTGTCCTTGCTCTCTCTCTCCCTCCCTCCCCCCTCCCTCTCTCTCTCTCTCGTCGGCTGGTTTTTGACGCATAGCTGCGGCTTCGAGCGCTCGTATAGCGGCTTCGTTACTCGCGGCAACGACGTTTGTCTTCGACTCTTGGTTGCATCCTCTCAGCAGGGGATTGGAACGTGTGCTGTTGTGTGTGTCGCATGGGTGATTTCAACGCATGTATGCATTCTTAGCTTCACTTTGCTGAGTGCTTGTAGTCTCTGCATTAAGTGAGGGATGAGCCATTGCTTTTTTTTGTTTGCTAAGGGTGTCACGAGACGTTACTGATGATGATAGTTTTTTTACCATCGGACAGGATGACGGGTTTTTTTTTTTTTGAAGGCCTTGGAGAGTATGAGCCACTTATAAGCGGCGCTGGCGCGTAAAACTAGCCAGTCTTCTTTTTTTAACGAGGAAGCGGCGTGCCCTCGTGTTCACATACGTGGCCTTGTCTCGTCATTTTAATACGCGTCTCGCTTTCTTTGTTTACTCATTCCAGTTGAGCAAACTCTGAAGAGCGAGACTCAGTGGCTGTGGTGTTGGGCTGCTGGGCACGAGGTCGCGGGATCGGATCCCGGCCACGCGGCCGCATTTCAATGCGAGCGAAATTCGAAAACACCCGTGTACTTAAATTTGCGTGCACGTTAAAGAACCCCAGCTGGTGGAAGTTTCCGGAGTTCTCCACTCCACCACTTTCGGAGGTATAAATGAGGCATTTAGCGGAGGTTGTTTTAAAAAATTCTACATAAAAATTTTTTAGCATATTTTTAGCAAATTCTGGAAAATATCTACAGCAGTCTAGATGATCTGGGAATTTCTTTTTAAGGAATGGCAGCAGCTAATTGGAAGTGCCTGTCTCAGATGGTACAGAGTTGCAGAGCAATGACCAATCAATCATGCTTATATAACTAGTTCATTTTCATATAGTTGGTCCGTGTCGTACCATCGATCATTCCTACTTTATCGAAAGACACCCAATAAAATTGGCTTCCAAATAAGGTGTTTAAAATTAGCATGATCCCGTATTTAGAGAGTCACTATAATAATTGACACTCGCACCCTTTGATAATGCGTTGATCTGTAATATCTTTGTTTGTCTTTCTGAAAGAAATGCGTCAAGGCGGACTGTTTAGAAGTCTCGCAAGAGATTTGGAGTAAAGTTTAGAAAATTTCCAATCTGTTACAGAGAAACCGCAGAACGAAAACAATGAAAACTTTGTTGCTGTGGGCCAAGGCTTGTATTAGAAAAACCTTCTTACGCTACATTTATTTCGTAAGGAAAGATTTACATGAAATCCTAATGTTAAGCATATACTTAACATAGGTATCCAACCATGGACAAAGAGAACTTACGGACAACACTCTTCGTGAGTTTCGCCGGTAAATTCTACGTTCTTGACTTCTTTATTCACATTCGTGGCCTTAAATGCGCAATGCGTTCGCTAATTCAGTCTTCACTAACGAATGTAGAGTCATTTGAGCATTAATCTGCAAGATGTACCTTGCGCCAGTTTAACGAACTTCTGATTTCGCCGGAGATATTTGAGCGGAACGTCTAGCCGTCGAGGTATGCTTACGCACGGAAGAACACCAGAAAAAGGACGCTAAAGTTAAAAAGAAATTCTCTTTCGTGTTAACAAATACAAGAACACGTACTATTAGTGAACGGGTAATTGATAAAAGAGGTAGAAACACACCTGACAGAGCGGAAGACATTGCCGCTGCCGAAATAAGCGGTGTACAAATACAACGTCTATATGCGCGTCAAAGAGAACAGCGTATTAAAAACAAACATTGAATGAAGCGATCCCCGGAAAACGGTGGGACTTGCGATACAAGGAGGATAATTTGAGTCTGTCAGCGGAGGGGGCTAGAAAAAAAAGAACGTCGTGGTCAGAACGACGACATCTTAAAAGCAAGGCACCTAGGAAGCGAAAAGTCTCTTACACCCGAAGAAAGTCGCGCACACAAAACATAGAGGGCAAATAATAAGGTACAGCGCACGAAAGAGGAGGCCGTAAGATCAAGCGAAACGTGGCCAAAACGTGGGCCCGCTCGGCAAGGAAAACGTACAGTTGGAGGATTGGGAGTGAGGCCGCCGGAGGGAGGAAGGGTAGGTGGACAGGGCAAAGTGGTAAGCGGGGCGGGATGAAATAGATTGCAATCATCTGTCAGGAGGAACGGCTCGACCAGGCCTTCGATTAAGAGAGCCGTGGCGGTGGTGGTGGTGGGGACTGCTCCGTCCGTGACCATTTGTTGGTCGGCAGATTGGACAACGTTGCGGCCAGAGCACTGGATGGGGAGGGGGGG
Source organism: Dermacentor andersoni (assembly GCF_023375885.2). Classification (NCBI taxonomy): domain Eukaryota; kingdom Metazoa; phylum Arthropoda; class Arachnida; order Ixodida; family Ixodidae; genus Dermacentor; species Dermacentor andersoni. The sequence goes on from NC_092822.1 coordinate 42,220,854, forward strand.
GGGGGCGCTGTTTGACTCTTGCACACGGACAGCTTTTGTCTTTGCCTCCACTGCTGCTGCTGCCGCAGTAGCAATAAGAGTAGCTGGCTTCGCTGGTGGCTTTGACGAACAACCGAGGACGACGCGGCGAAGTGGCTTTCACTCGGCAAACGCACACCCGGAGCTTGATCGCGTTTCGGCCGTTGGTGACACTTGACCGCGAGAATTGATATTTGTGGAGCATTGGGAGACCGCGGGCGCGCTGTTATTGTTTAATATCCGCGGCTTTCGTTTGCACGCCCATCCGTGTATCGCCGCGCAAGGCTCTGGATCATTCTTTCAAATCGAATGAATTTGTTTTATTCTTTCGCGTTCGTTTCCTTTCGTTACTGCGACAGCTGATAAAGCTAGTCGAACTCTCCGGGGTCAGTTTCGTGTGCCTTGGTGTTTATCAGGAACGTAATCTTTCGGCGGAAGAATTCCTTTGAAAGGAAGGGTCTATTACACCACAATAAAGCGTATTACTGACGGGATTTGGACTGAGAGACCAACACGGTACTCGAGAGACAAACACGGTACTCGAGTAAAACATGGTGCGACACGTAAGCGCTGTGGAGCTTGCCTTACATGTTTCTTCGTCTACTTCCGGTCAGTAATACGTGCTTTAGTAGGTTACGACTTCATTACCCGCTCGTCCATGTTCGCACCGGCTAAAAGAAAGTTCGTTTTCTTTGCACAGCTGCTCGATATCGATATGTGTAAGTGGGATGAAGACTGGGAGAACGCGGGTTGCATATCACAGGCAGGAAGTGTACCATTAAAGTTACCCTTTCTTTTTTCTTTTCTTTAGAAATATTTATATCCTCCAAAGCTGTCACCCGCGTGAAACCGCCTTTCTTGCCGCCACATTGAATACTAAGATAGGTGTAAATCTCCTCGTCCTAGAAACCTGCGGTCGATGACGCCTCAAACACACAACTCGCTGAGGAGTGTACCCACGTTCCTAGTTATTGGCCGAAAGTAGGTTGTTTCAGTGCCACTGTTCTCACATATAAGAGCATAAGTATGCGCAACAGGGATAACCACTACGGCTTTGTAGACGTTAGTATTAACTAAATGAGTGTATTTATTGCTTGAATATAGCTCTTCGATTGCAGTTATTCTTCTATCGAGGTCCCTATCTCGTCGCCTCAGGAGGCGTTTGAAATAATTGTCGCTTTTTTTCTATCGTATGTGCTCGAAGTCACCTTCCGCTTTATTACATAGCAACAGCCTATGGAACAGAATTTTCTATAAATATAGGGGGAGGAGGGGAAACAGCGAGGTTTGTCATTATATTGATTCTAGACCATTGATTTAACATTGTTCGGACGTTCGTTACAAAAAATACGGAAACAATATTCTAGCTCTGCCATCTGACGTACCTAATCAATTTCTGTCTCTATAGCTCGTATATTCCTCATTTGGCGGTAAAACAGCACTAGAAGTTATCGAGTCTACACCTAGAAGAAGACTTCGACGCTTACTTCTTCATCAAGGGCTTGAAGCATGGAGGAAGGAAGCGAAGTCGCAGTTTCGCCCGAAAGGCGAAGCATCGATTGCGATAGTAAATTAATAGTCAGCTATAGAAGAAAGGATAGTAGTTTTGTCGGTCGTATAATCTTGGACACATTGGCTTACGAACTTTATTGACAAGCGTGATGTCAGAGCGCACAAGCAAACGTGAACGCATCACGCTTGATGAACGCGGGCACTCGCTGTCAAAACGCTGGTGTGAGGAAGCGCGGCAGCCGCAGCGAGCGAAGTGGCCTTCAAGCTGTCGATCGCTCCAACCCATGAGCGGCGACAACATGACGTGCACAAAGGTATGAGCCGTCTGCAGATCCCTTTCAAGATACGGCGCACGCGACAGCTCGCGGCAGCGCGAAGTACCCAGTTGGTGGAATCGAAGCCGCCCCCTCCCACCCCTCTTTCCCGAGCCGCCTACCCGGTACTGTGTGGCTCAGCGCAAAGCGGGACAGGGACACAGGAAAAAACGAGGACAAGCGTTTCCTGCCCCTTGTCCCGCTTCGCGCTGCAGCACACAGCGGCATGGAAAACCAACTAGCCGAAATGATCACCCCTCTGCCTAACCGCTTTCCTCCATAAATAGCCCGAGAGATTGGGCCGCGATCATCAGTTGTCGTTGCGCCCGGTCGAGAAATACGCAGTTGCTGCCGGAGCACAACGCCGCCACCCCTCCCTCCCTACGATCCCCACACGGCCTTTCGCGCGACGGAAGACGGTGCATCTGCTCTCCGCTGTTCTCTTCCGCGCGCGCCAGCTTGAGCCGCGATCGTCGGCTTCCCTCGTGCGCTTTCATTCGCCTATGCAGGATACGACGCGCGGCGACGGTGTTATCGCCCTTGGTCTGTATACGGAACACCATGGCGACGGTGACGGCAAGAATGAGCCTGGAGGGTACATAATTGCTATAGCAATAAAAACAGAGGAGAGGCCCCACCCACTTCACGCCCGCTAGGAGAAAGGTGCGGAGGAAGTCATGTGATATATTTCGCAGCGGCGGCCATGTCTTCGGGGCACAAGGGCGGTTTTCTTATGGTGGCCTGCGCTCATGCGTGTGCTGTCTGGTAGGTTTCGTGTCCTGGTACAGGCGTCGTGTCTGCTGGATTGCGTTAGTTCCCGTGTTTTGTTACGCTGCGCTAGCTATAGCGCGCTCTCACGGCTGTTGTGTTGGCCAGATGGAACTGGAAGAAGTAAAAAGCGTGAAACGAGCGCGCATGCAACGCCATGTACCACGTGCCAAACCACGGACGAAGGGCGATCTGGGAATATACTTGCCGCCTTCCGCGAATTCATGCTAACGTGTCATCAGAGACTGAAACCGCGGTGCTTCAGAATACGCACGAAAAACGCATTGCAGGTCAGTGACGGCTCTGTAGTGTTTCCGATTTTGACAGCGCAGGATGCACTTGCGGCACACAAAGCAGCCATGTGGAAGGTTGGGAAAGAAGCGGGTGCTGTGTCGGCGGATGCGGGTATGCGATGCAAGAGAGACCAATTTTGGCTCGACAGAAGAATGCATGTCTGCGCGCAATTCAAACGGCTGGTGGTCGCACGTAGGCCCGGTCAACGGGTTAGCAACAGGCATACCCACTTAATTTTCGGCACTGCGCGGAGGTTACTACCGAAGTCTGTGCCCGTGAAGCTTCACTTACCGTGAGAACAATACACCTCAAGCTGCAGTCAGTGTATTACGTGGACACGTAACGACCTTCTCCTGTGCTGGCCTCTTCGTCGGTGTGCTGCGTCTCGTCACTTGTCCGTGGTGCGCGACCCGAAACTTGTTCAATAAAAGCGAAATGATTCCTATAAAGTAATATTTCATGTCTGACAAGCTGTGGTCAATGAAAACACAGTTATTTCAGAGTTTCTGAAATCCTAAACAACACTGATTCGTAAGCAGCATGTGTATAGCGCGCATATGTCAAGCAGGTAACCTTATTTATTAATTTGTGGTAGTAGAGTGTTTGTAAATGTTCTCCGATGATCGTTTTGAGCAAGGTACTTCATGACACCTGATAAGTTCATTCAGATAGACTTACCTTCGGCTTTCTGGAGGTTCAGCACCGACGCAAGCATCCACAGCCACCAGGCCACCGAGGCTTGTCTTGACGATGACATCGTATGGTGGCCAATCCAGAACTCCCCTTAGGAGATATCCGTAACGGCGTTATCCAGAAGAGACACTTGTGTGGACGAATTATCCGATGTTATTAAAATCTCACATCACGAGTCCGTCCCAGGTACGTCTCAATCTCAGTCAGTTGCCTGTACTTCGTGAATATGCTTTTCCTGAGATCTTCGCAGACGATGCAGTTACACAGGCCTTACAACAATGTCTGTCAAAATAGAAGCGATGATCCTCGGTATCACGCGTTGTACACTGTATACAGGAGGGACGATAATAATGCTGTGCTTGAGCTGTGATACATATGTGCATTCAGACCGAACGCCGAATGCTTGTCCCAAAAATTACCCGTCACTGGCAGATGTTGAAGAGATGATAATATTAGGCCACAAAAACTCTCCAAACATGCTAACACCAAGTTTCAAGGTGCAAGCGGTGTAAATCAGGGATGTGACCCGCTTCCGCAACTTCCAATCATGCTGCAAGCGCGACTACTCTTAATGCTGCGGACGTGCGACTCTGGTTCCGTGCAGGATTCAGGTGAGGCCAACCACAACATGAAGTTATAACACATATATGTAAGTGCTTGTGACTGTTTTGCATGGAGATTCCGAAGGAATAATGGCGGACGATAATTCCCTAGCACTTCAGAAGCCCTGTGCGTCTGACCGGAGTGTTCACACACTGTCCCTGTTTCGCACGCTGGGCCCTGAGCACAGATCCAGCGAAGGTAGCAATCCGACACTCAACACCCTGATGTGTGTAGTACTGTCTTGCTTCAGCATAATAGGAACGCCGTAATACAATCAAACATTTACACACATTGGTGACGCGAGCTACTTGAGACGGGGTATGTGGGCAGGTTGTAGGAAAAATTATAACCTGGTATGCAGCGCTAAAAATAATCTGTTGACAAACGTTCCTCGGTCACATACAATCACACGCACACGCAATGCCCACTGAAATACAGAAGGAGCAGAAAGATGATGTCCACGCTAGAAATGCGGTGCGCCTGATGGCGAACGTGGCACGATGTCTCAATCTGAGCTGAAGTCAAGCACCATCATTCAGAGGACCAGCTAAAGCTCCGGCGACCTCATCTCACTAATCACCCATTTCTTGAAATGGAGAAAAATCCGCCTATGACGACCAATTTGGATTGGGCGACTTGGGCGCTGGCGGCTTGGGAACGGACTACGAGTGACAACTCTAGGCTTTGGTCTCTCGGCGATTTACTTATCCTTTGCGCAGCGCTGACGCGTTAAGAGGTCACTACGCTCCACGCACAAGCTGCAGCAAGCGAAGACGACGGAGACGAGCAGACGACAAACCGTCGACAGACGACACGGCGCTCCGGTTCGCGTGGAAGCCGGTCCACAGCGGGAACGCGAGTGACGTTCCTTTGCCCGAGCTAGGGAAGAGTGAGCGGGAGGTTGCGGGAATTCGGGAGAGAGACGTATGAGGGGGACGGAAAGCAGGGACGTGCGCGTGCGCACTCCGGGAGAAAACCGATGAGCGAGCGATGGACGTAGAGCGGCCGACGGGGGAGAGCGATGCGGGACGTTCGCTCAGAAAGAAAGGAGGGAGCGCGCGCGAATTGGTGGTGTCTCTGCGTAGACGGGAATTAGGAATGCGGGTCGAGGGGGGAAGGCGGTCGACGACGGATGCAGGGAAGTGTTTCCCAGGGTCGCGTCGTTAGACGCCGCGTGCGCGAAATGAGGAAACTTGTGCTGCACATGATGCAACGCCAACCGAGCCGCCTTGTTTTTTATTCTTTCCTAGTCGCCTTCATTTGCGCTTTCTTTAGCAACGGAAGAATAATATACACGCAAACAAAGGAGATTGTTTCTTGCGGGTAAATACGCCCTGCACGAACATTCGGCAGTTTGGCTTCAAAGAGGCGTTTTTTTTAATATGTCTATGCCCGGTATCTTTACCTTTCGTATTGAGCGTTTCAAAAGGATGACCACTTGGATGACAATAGAGAAAGAGAGAAAATGTTCGTGGTGATATACGTGGCTAATCGTGGAAAGGGAGAACATCACGTATCACAGGCGAACAAGGCGATATAATTTTTGGGTCCTCAAATGTCAGGTCGATGTCTCCCGTAAAGCCCTCGTTGTGCGCATAACGTAGGTTCGTGTATAAAGTTAACTTTCATTAAATTACAGCCTGAGTTGTTTAAGTTAGTCTGTTTTGCCGAGTAAAGGTGCCCTTTCGGTTGCTAACGTTTCCCGCCCCATGTCCTCGATCCGGCCAACAGCATGCTCTCGTTCGCGTCGCTTGACGATGTAGGCGGCGCTCCTCCGTAAACACAAAGAATGTTTTAGTGGATCGGGTAGGTTTGAGCGAAAGCATAACCGGGCTTCGTTCGCTTACGGGCCGCCGATTCCCCGAAAAAAACATGGAAACCGCAGCGCCCAATTTTCCATGGTGATCAGCGTGCGAGCGCCGGCAAATTCCACCGGCGAGAACGCGTGAATGGAACTTTTTTTTGATGTTGTTGTCTTCGGCCGTTTTCAAGAGGACGAGAGAGCATTGTTTATCTCGCACAGCTCGGAGTGCTTGTACCGGGCACAAAATGACGAGAACAAATGATTGCATTCTTTTTTCTTTCCCAGAAGCATCGTCATTTGCGAAGGTTCTTCTTGTGGGAGTGTAAATAATGTAGCAAAAAGAAAAAACAACAACACGTTTTGGAAAAACTAGAAGATGGCTATACCTCAGTGTTCAATATCTCGCCACATCTGCATGAAGTATCTTCTTCCGTCCGCGTTTTTGCTCCCTTCTTGCTTTCTTTCCTTGTTTTTTTTTTTTCTTATCAGTGTAATACTCAGCTTGACGTAATCGTCTACATCTGCAACGGTGAGTATTATGAAAGGAAACACCCAATACGTTTCTAAGCAATGTTTGCTCGTGTTCTTTGAACTGAAATCCGACATGCATATATAAAACAGTTGAAGAACGATTCATGCCGAGCACCTTTATAGAATGCGCGTCTTTTGAGACACTACGGCAGTTTCAAGAAAACTTCATTACTGCATCTAACGCACAACACTTGCACAGAGTGAAAACCGACAAAGACAGGCGCTACTTCCAACAGATTTATTTTGAGACGCGTCACTCTCACATATATGCTGTTTTAGGAACAACCTGCGCAACCTCATTTGTAACATTGTGACGTTAAGAGATGGCTGGACTGCTTTTTTTGTGGGGTCGGTCACGGCTTGAGGTTAACTTTTTTTTTTTGCTCGATCAACCGATGATGCGCCCACAGACGTGTCACACATTTAGTCACTCTCGCCGCTTCTATTATCTCGCGTGTCAATGTCACCGCACTCTATGCTATACGTAGCACTTCGAATACTGGGGATTGCAGCGGCAGTTTCTGCAGTGGAGCTAAGATCATCATCACTTTCATCGCTAAGATCAGCATCACCGTTTCGCCCATTACTGGCGTGCTCGTGCAACCTGTCGTTCAGGCATAGGTCTGTCTGGCCCAAAGTTTCCACTCTGTTTTTGCCTTTTGTGCGCTAGATGCGCTAATGAAACACCAACATGCCCAGATTTACGTTATTATGGCGAAGCTGTGTATGGATAGGATTCTGTGGATTTTTCGCGTCCGTCAAAAAATATGCGTTTGCAGAAACTTGATGCGAAAAAATCGCTTCATTCTGTGAAATAGCTTATACGTCTCATCACTTGGATATGCATCTTGAGCAGATTAGTTATCAATGAACACGATTTTCAAGATAAGTAGGCTCTGACGTACATAATAGATTTTTTTTTGCTTTCTTACGGGGTTATGAGACAGTACTTAAGGGGGTATGAGCCATGCATTGTCTTTTGTGAGGGACACATTCCTCGTTGGGTAGGCATAGAAATGCTTACGCACTTAATGATAGAAGTGATACGAGAATGTGTTTGCGCGAATGTCGTTACGATGAGCACCGAAGAATACAATAAATGTGTTCGTATCCTTGTTCAAAATTCTGTGCCACCTCTGTGTCGTGTGCTATACAGTTTCGCTGTTCGTCCACCTTCCCAGAGTGGAACGGCTGATGATTTTTCAAAATTTCATTGTTGCTTTTTAATATCGCTGCAAAGGGCACACGTGTTGGCTCTTCTTTACTCACCAACCTGACAAGCTCGTTCAGGAGAGATATACGGATCTCAATCACTGCGCATACATTGGATTAGAGGAGGATGTTTTTTCCTTTGCGTCTGTCTACCGGAGTTCACTCTGCTAAATTAAACTTGAAACTATCTTTAGTGGAAGCGGCTCAATATGCGAGGCTTGTGCAAATACCTGAAAAGTGAACCTTCGAGTCATATTCGATGTAGTGGTATGCTGGGAGTCTTTTTTTCGCTTGAGTATAAACGCAAGAAGATAATTCGAAACAGTTGTCTGATAGCAGGCCTTTAAAGTTCAGTAGCTTCACGGAATATAAAAAATATGTATATATTCGTAAAGATGAAACAATTCAAGTCATAGATCAGTTTAGTTAGAAGTGTGTCTTGATTGCAGTAATTATTTGTAACATGCTAATTATTTGCTATCCGTTTGCGATATTTCATTATTGTTGTATTCATTATATGACCTAATCCACAACAGATATACACAATGTGTAAGTTTGCCTGTGGTAAGTGCACTATTTAAAATGTGAAGAAATAAAATAACGACGCGACAGGTTTTTAAATGGAAGACACAAAGATGCAGGTGCACCACAGAGATACACAAACGCGCAAACAAGCGCGAAATGGTGCAGCGCTTTGTGAAGAATGACGGTTTGAAATTATGGTTTGTTAGTGTCTCCCTCATTTCATCGCCAGAAATGTTTCGCTGAAAAAGCAAGTGTTTCACTCCGTCCACCCGTCCTTAACTTCTTAATACCCACGGTTTACCCTCGTATACAAGGCCCCATTCGACCTCAATGTAAACAAGAAATTATAATTTCACATACGATTCCGATGCTCGCTGACGCTAAAGTGACGCTAAAGTGCGTGTTTTCATTTCGCTATACATTGAGGCAAAGAATTTCAGAGAGACATTTAGCAGAGTCGGCAATTGTGGAAAATCTGATCAGAGGGTCAAGCGCGTCGTCTTTTATACACGACTCGTCGACAGTTCTGGTGTAACGGTGTGGCGCCGCGTGGCTTCCGGAAAGTACTGCACAATTCGCGTCGCGCATACAATCAGATTACAAAACAAACGTAAACCATGGCAATAGAAACAAGCGCGAACGAGACCAAACGAAGCTAACCAAACGAGCGCGAGCGGGAGCTGACGCGAGCGGAAGATAGTACGAAACGAGCGGTCCGGCTGAGACCACATACGAGTACGCATCGAGCAGTCGGGCGGATTCGCATGACACCAGACGCACAGCAATATTGCGAATCTTGCAGCGAAAATGTTTCTGATACTCTTTCCTCTGTGATTGTTGTCTTCACCTCGACTTGTAAACATCCACGGCACAGTTACCACTGCAATCGGTCACTGGGCATAACGGATGGGAGCGAATCTAAGGGGAACAAAAAAAAAAAAAAAAAGAGAAGCGTGGGAGGTCGGTACAAAAGAGGACCCTGGAAATCCCACTGCTCGTAACTAAAAATGGCGTGCGCAGAACAACAACGGGAATCGCGAAGAGGGGTATATTTCGTCCGGAAACGTGCTCAGTCAGCGCCACTCTGCCCCTTCGTACATCGTGTTCTCAACGCACGAATGGAGCCGTTCACGGACCGGAGGACACCAAAGGGCTCGCGTAAACAAAAACCCACGCTCTCGCTTTTTGGGGCTATCGCTACGCGAGACAGGCTACAGCGTGCCTCGTTCGTTCCGTGCCCATCGCATCGCGCGGACGCAACTGTATAGCGGATGTGGTGCTCAGCTTGTCTTGGCACGAAGATAGAAGATAGAAAAAAAGAGAGAAAAAAGAAAGGAACGGAATGAAGGAGTGGCGCTGTGTTTGTCTGCTTCGCCGCACTTCACCCTGAAACCCGATACCAGTGCGGGATGTAGCAGGAAGCCCCTTCAAAAAATTACGCGGTCTTTGACAGCGCTGGCACGAAGAACGTAGACGCCGATTTCGGTCGATACGCGACCATGGGTGTAGCGATAAAGTGGCACTGTTTGATAGGTAGGTTAGAGACTAGGGAAGGCGTTCATGACCTTGTTAGGTGATACTGATGTGGTTCCGAAGCCAGACTAATAAAAGAGAAAAGCGCAAATAATGCAATTAGTGCTTATTTTGTCCATGGATTCATAAAAAAATGGGGTGCTTAAATCCACGCTGTCGAAGTGGTTGGCCAGCGAAGCTGTGGTGTCACCTGATCCGACACACCAAGGTGACGTAGCCTTGAACGATTAAGAAATGAACTACGTCAAGTGATTGACAGTGAGACCACTAAATGGGCACGCCGCCGTTGTGCATAGAGACGTTGCTGTTCCTTTCGTCGCTCATTGTGGTCACGCTGCTCTTCGGGAGCCCCAAATATGCGTGGCCTTCCAATAGCCTTATCACAACACAAATGAAATCAGTTGCTAGGTGGGTTCTTTTACATGTAAGTGTAGCGACGTCACCGCCTGCTTCATGAGCTTTCCGGGAACTGCAGCTTATGAAACCATAACCTTTACAAGAGACCCATGTGGCGAACGCTACGTGCTTCGCATTGTTCGAACGCGCCTGACCATCTATCATGTGGTCTTTAGACGTTCGTGCTTTTCCTTATTGAAACGAATACTGGGGTGTGTCTTGCATGCGTAACTACAATGGAGATAGGCACTTTTCCCTTCAATTCGTGGAATGATATTCTGTCGATTGTTCTGTCGACGGAGACGAAGTCCCTGGATACGAGTCATATATTGCTTCGCTCTAAAAGGTATCCTTGTCTAGAGCACATATTGAAATCTTCGTGAAGCGAACCTTTTGTAAAGGGGGCAAATAAATCCTACGAAAACAAATTTATTGCGCGCAATTATATTTGTTTTCTTGCTGTACAACCGGTAACCTCACTGATATTTATGTGTATGTGCCGCACGGATTCCAGACTTAATTTCATGCAATGTTTGTTCATTCACTACATCCGTTACAAGGTGTGTAGAAATGCAAACAATGAATCAGACGGACGCAAAGTATGCGACCACTGCGGCGATAATGAGGCCGAGGTGTCCCGAAGACAAAGGAGATATATAATGTTTGCTGAAATGAATCCATACCAGTAAAGAGGAATTATTCACATTACTTTGAGGAGCTAGCAAGTGCCACCCTCATAGCGCAGAGGGAGCGCCTCAACAAAACACAACAGGGAAGGCACCTCTTCACAAGCGGCGTGTCGCTTATACATGAATGGAACACTCCCTATACAAGCCATTCGAATCCTGGGCCGCACACTAGTATGGACCCATGGTATAGTCTGGTGCCCCGGGGACGAAGGCCTGCGGGGCAACGAAGAGGCGGACTGCGCAGCTCGAGGTCTCACTAGCCGAGCGGCAGACCACACCGTTATTCAGCCCCCGACAGACCGACCAGCGACCCACGAGTCATTAACCACAAGTCAGCAAATACTACAGGACCGACGCCTCGAAAGAACACAATACGCTCCCCCATACAAAGCTCTTAATAAACTCCAGGCAAGGGACTGGCGCCGCCTGCAAACGAACGCATACCCACACTTGTCTCGTCTACACGCAATCTCCCCAGACCGATATACGTCCCGGACATGTCGTTGGTGCAGCAACCACACAGCGACACTCGCGCACTTAACACACGAACGCACCGACCGTCCGAACGACGCAATTTCGCCACGAGTCACAGTACACGCACTCACTACGTGGTCTTGGGAGGCGAGGCACTCCGAACTGGACCTGGGAAGCCAACTGGCGGCCCTCGACCAGGCCCGGCGAGCCGCGATCGCTAGCGGAGCCCTGTCAGAGGGAACCACTCAAAATAAACTGCGCAACGGTTTCTGCAGTAATAAAGTTCCGTCCTCCTCACTAGAACTTGCCTCTGGCGTTTCGTTCGAAATCGTGCAAAATAAGCACTTCTGATATGCCGCTCCTGTATCAGCACAAGACGTATAGCTCAATATACAGCGTCTGTGCGCGGGACGGATGTGAATTGCTACGCATATTCTCACTCTCACGCGCACGTGTTTAGCTTGCTGAGATAGCCTGGCCCTTATATTCGTCGCATTTAGCGCCCAGCATGTTGCCGTGCTAAAGTCCCAGCTTAAACAAATTATGTGAAGTTTTCTATCACGATCGTGGTTATACGAACATTCCAGGTGCTTTCGCACCACCGTTGTCTTCGAGTCGCGCTATCAAATGCCCGTTCACAGACCTCACGTGACTGATGTCTCCATAGACGCGCAGTGATTTCGGCTGCAAAGATTTTAAAGAAGTGCCTCACGGTATAGCGCCGGCTAAACGCATACTATTGTGCGCTAGCACCGTTAACCCGGTTCGCATAGTTTCTATTGGCTTATTGTTGTTTTGCATGTTTGCTTGTTTCACCGACGAATCCTCATTGCTTGAACGTTGGCGTCCAAGTGGCGTAGCCCCTGTTCTGGAGCTTTGTTAGCCCGCACGTTTTTTTTTTCTTTTTCGTGGCCTCGACATCAGCGTCGACACGGCGTTCCCTCACGTGCAGGAGTTTCATTTGCACGTCCGCGACATTTTCTCGACCTGTCTGCTTCCAACTTCTCTCATTCACTACAGTCTCAGCATCAGTGGACGCGCGTTCACGTTATCGTTTCAGCCGTAGTCGTGCGTTCCGCGTCTACTAAACCTGATGGACCCGCCGCCTCATCCATAGGCTATCTCCGAAGAACTGCGGCACGACTTGTTCTGACGCGCTGGTAAACTATCTGTGAGACGAAGAGATACGCGCACAGCGCTTTTCCCCCGAGCGGCCGCAGCTGCGGCCGAGTGCGGCTTCCCATTGGCTGCAGCTGTCATGGCACGCGCGCTCTGATTGGTTGCGCCGTGTGAGGCCGGAGCGCGTCATTGGCTGCAGGTGGCTACTGCCCTCCAACGTATGACGTACCTACTCCTTGCGTCCTCGCCACCGCCTCGCGGCGATGCTGTTGGATTTTCACGGTGCCCCGATGTCCGGCGCCTGCAACGCTTGCGCCCTAAGGTCGTCTTCCTTTTCTCTCTTCCTCTCCTTCAAAAGTCACTACATGGCCTAAGGTCACTGAATAGAACTAAAAGCAGCGGAAGCTGTATTTCATTTGTGAACAAAGCGTATGCAAGGACGAAAGTTACAAATAAAGATGGTTTTCGTCAATGAGCACTTTCCCCCTTTGCGCAGTTCCAAGTCAATAAGAGCCAAGAAACTCGTGCCCTACTTTATCCTGCCGAGACGGCGAAGCGGAGAGAGCCTACTCTCAATGGTCAAACATCATTTGCACTGGTAGTGAGCAGCTTGGCCTGGCAAAATATATTTGCAGGGCCTAACAAAAGCATAGGCTGACAAAGCTACGCACTCTCATTACTACAACAATAACACGCGTTACGTTTCTAGCACGATATATGAAAGAACACGGCCTAAGCACTCCATGGATTCGTAAACCTGTTGACGATATCGCGATCAGCAAAACAAATCTGAACGACCACCGAGTATAGCACGCGTGCATAAGCTTACCCATGCCTGAACTCTGTACCCCGTCAACAAAGAAAAAAGATCAGTAGCGTAGACTGTTGGGCCAGTTGGTACATCATGTAGAGTAGTTTTGCGGAAAAACGGGCGGGAAGATACGGAGTGGACAGGACAAACGCTCACTTACAACTGAAGTTTAATGAAAGGTTTGCCAGGGAGCAGGGAGCAGCACATGCGCACTAAAAAGCTGATACAAAGCTCAAGCATAATCACACGCAAAAAACACTAACTCCCAAGGTGATATCTAATTTCTTCATCCGTAAAGGCAACTGACGGGACACTGACACGTGTGGCAGGTTGTGCGTATATCTGGCCAGCCTCCATAATTTCTCTCACCACTCTTTCCTTACACTTGTTTAAAATGGATGCATGTCTTAATTGCGGAGCGCAACCGCAATTTTTGATGTGTGCACGTAGGTGCACACCACCCGCAACTGCATTTAAAGACGCCGAGTGCTCCCCGAGTCAGTTGTTTATACATCGACCCGTTTGGCTAATGTAAGCTTTACCGCAGCGGAGCGGAATCTGGAAAACCACCTCAGTGGCGCAAGTCACCAGAGAGTTTACATGCATCTTCTCATATGCATTTTTTGCACTTTTCTTTTCGCTCCGATTGGTATTACATTGCACAACCTCGCGAACTTACAGGGGGCTGTGAAAACTGCGTCCACCTCATGTTTGCGTCCTACTTTCTTGAGGTTGTGCAAAACTGCATGTATTTAAGGCATCACCGCAACCTTTTTGGTTTCCGTTTTTCCTGTGTGGTTGCGGCGGTTATCAGTTTGAGCTGAAAGAGAAAGAGTGGAAGGGGAATATAGAGAGAAAGAGAGCACGAACACACCACGTACACTAGAGAGCGGTAGGGGGCAGCGTTCTTAAATGCTATCGTGAAGTCCCGTAGACCGCAGGAACCTTAATTGACTAGGTACATGTCGCTTTTCAATGAACGTCTTTCACGCCAACGCTTCAGCGTGCTGCTCCATGAATGCACTGGGTGTATGCCGCTCCTCACTGGACCTCTCGCCAACTTGGGTCTCTGAGTATGTGTCACTGAGTTTGCGGCAAGCGAGAGAACAATTCTCACCGTTCGCGGGCACCGGATAGCCACGCGTTTAGTCTCGGAAGCCATTCGCGGACTTCTCTGCATCGCCACTAGATGGAGCTGCGTGTCGAGAAAGAAGCGCGAGACAACTAGCCCGGTTGCAGCACGAAGTGTTTCTCGGCGTTCGCACGCAACGACGCGCCATGCATTTCGGAGCCTACGTGCAGGCTTCGTGGTTGCACCATTAGGTTGCGCCACTTGTTCTTAGGGAAGTGTGACAAAGGTGTCCCACTCCAGTACACGCCTCATTCATGACTCGTTTGAACGGTGGCAATACGTTGTTTGGCTATACTGACTCAATACTAAACGCACTACCATCGACATTTTAACAATATGGACACTTGCATGGGCGACACGGGCGCTCACTGACAAAGCAGAATCAATTTCGAGATATTCTATCTTTTGAATCGGAGAGTGAGGTATATAACGCACCACAGGCATCACAAAAAGATTTCTCTTCAAGACCGGACACGATCCGTACACATCGCTGACCACCAGAGGCATAAACATCGGTCCTCAAACGCTGCTTCCGTTTCAGTATTTTCGTCCATCGTTTTGTCCTTACTATGAGGGGCCGTTGCAGTCCAGAAGAGGCCATGAATGCCCCTTAAACGTGTACACCCTCATTCTTCCTGAGCGAGCTGGGAAGAAAATTTCGGACGGCTCTTGCCGAAAGTGCAAGATGAAAGATGTAGCTTCGAAGATGCCGCTAAAGCAGACATATCGATGGACTCAAACCACGAGTTCTCAAGAGCGAGAAATTTCTTCTGACGAGCTTGTTCGTCTGATGTTCTTGCCTGTTGCTGCTATTTCAACGCCCGGCTGGGATAACAGAAACGTCTACTAATAACAATAAAACGATGTTCACGAGAACAGAAGGAAGTCGAAGCCAAAAACACATCTTTAATGCTTCTAGCGAAGAACAAGAAGACGCTGTGTCGGCGGACGGAGCAAAGAACGTTAACTCTCGTACACTTTCGACGTCTTACAAGCGTTTGAAGGAATCGTATTTGCGCTTTCGCGCAAACGCATTTTTCCTCCCTCGTGGGAGCGCTTCCGTAAAACGTCGCGTGCGTGGTCCCAAGACGACGACAACGACAACAACGCGCGTCCTCCTAGTGTCGTCTCGTGCGCCAAGTTGCCGCACCGTGTTGCGTATGTTCAAATTGTCTTTCCTTATCTGGCTTTCCTGTCTCGGTGTCGTAAACTCCGCTAGGCTGCTTCCGATCGATTCGAGGCGCTGCCTGAACGTTTCCTTGTTTTCTAGCGCCGACACAACTGCCATGACAGCGAAAAACAATGTCTGCATCCTTGTTTGTTTTTTGTAGCCTTCAGTGTGCGAAAAAAATATTCAGCAAGCTTTTCTTTTTTTTCTCAAAACAGTGACCTGCCGTGGTAGGTTGGTGGCTAAGCCGTTGAGTTAAGCACGAGGTTGCCGCTTCGTTCTTGTCCGCGCCGGCTCCATCCCATAGAAGGCAGAATGCAAAAAAGAAAAAAAAAGAAATCGCTCGTGTGCCACAATTTTGGTTCGCGTTAAAGCGCCGGGTGGTCGATACCTCCCACTATGACAAGCCTGATAATCGTATAGTGGTTGTTGGCAAGAAAACGCGAGGATGTTTTGATTAATTTGTTTTTTAGGCTGCAGAAGCGTATATTGCATCGGTTCGCTCATTGATCTCTGGCCATGCATCCGCAGAAAAAAAAAATTGAGCAAGAGCTATCGGAGAAAGGTCCTGAAGGCTGACGAACATCGTCCCGGTAGACCTGCTGACATATCCTGCTTGGACACTTATTTCTTAGCTCTATTTGTTAGCGCTGCAAGGTGAAGTGTATCGGTGTTACGACTTCTGGACGTGTCCGAGTGGACTCGGTAGGCGGTCTAGCTCAGCCAAACCACGCGACGGGATGACAGACAGGATCATTCATTCACTTTTTCCTCCACCTATGTTTACAGCAAGGGACGCGCTGTGGTCAGCGTCTTATGAAGCGTTTCCCGCGCTGCAAAACACTTTTGCCTAAGTATTCCGCAACAAAGACGGTGGCAGTTCATCGCTGGTGAAGAGCGCGCGCACGCCAGGGTCTCGAATTGACTGCGGTGCGTGGGGCGACTTCACCTTCCTGCTTTCACAGAGTTCGCTACTGCCTTGGGGCTTTAGTTGGCCGTGGTACATCAGTGGCGCAGGGTGCCGTCACGGACACTCGACAAAGAAAAAAAAAAAGACGCTGATATCGGAATGATCCGTCCTGAGAAGGTGGCCACCGAGAGATGGCGCTGTGCGGCCGATGTAAGGAACGCTCCTCGTGAGGCCGAGACTTCCGAGTTCACGTAACGTCCACCGCAATGCTTGCGTCGTTGTGAGAAACTTAAAACATTAAAGCAGCCGAAGTAAATTACACATTAGGACCGTCGTCTCCTGTAAAGCGTGTTTTGCCTGTTAAGCATGTGCGTAAAAAGAAAAAGCATGCTGTAGCTCCTTGCTGTCTGTGTTTGTTGGCTTCTCATGGTATGACTGATAAATGTCAGGTCCCTCGGTTAACCCCATTTCTTCTCGTTTAAAGCAGGCAAAGGAAGATGTCAAGAATTCCTGATTATGATGTAACGCACGTAAATACGAGTGCTGTTTTCGTTACGAAGAATTGACATTGAAACCGGGCCTAACTGATTTTCCTGTTTGTATATATGATAACTTAGAAAGCAAAAAGCAAATCTGCCCCACCCCCTCTTCACAATCTCTCTTCCATTTCACTTTGTGCCTGGGAAATATTAGATGAAAAAATGATGCTCTTGCTTAAATTCGTATTTAAATAATTGAAACTTCCAAGAAGTCCTTGTAGCAACCACTGAAACAATTTTAAGTGGCTAATTTTTTCAGCCAGGGAAGTAAAGCTAAATTCTACAGACTGGTAAAACGAGAATGCTCCCATTGAGGGCTCCCAGCATTCTAGAAAACTGACAACTTGTAAATAAAAAAATTATTGAGCCACCTAGCTAAACCTTCAATGGCGCCATACAACTAAAGATACATCCCCTTTCGGTATACTGCGCCTTCCACGTTCTAAAGTTGTCATAGATGACATAGAAGTGTACAGTACACTACAAATTGTTTTATTCTTACTCGAGTTTTTTATAAGTCCTCTTCAGAAAATAATCTTGAATTTTAGAGAACCGTATAAGATACCAATTTTGGCTCTCTCAACATCCTAAATGCCTGCTTTATTGCTGAGTTTCCGTGGCTTCAAGCTGAGTTTTTCGAGATCCTACATTTCAGATTTCTTCCTAGTATAGAGCGTAAATTAAGGACCTGCTAGTAAAAATGTACGCTTCAAGCATTTTGTCCTATTAATGCAACAAACCTCATCGCAATGGCCTGATTGGTTTTTGAGTAAAAAAATTTAACCGTTCGCTTGTACTCAGAGAGCAGCTCAGGACTAAGAGCCTCCTTCTAACGCCCTCGCCTCATCAGATTGTTTCTTCCCACATAAACAATAGGTGCGAAATTTAGTTGTTTTTTTTTCGAATATTCGTGGCTCATGGCTCCTCAAGAGCTCTAAGACAAAAGAATGCACTTCTAATCGGCCTGGTATGACGCAAGATTGCGAAACACTAATAGAGACCATCATGAAGAGGCCCGGCGTTTTCTTTTTTTCTTATCTAAAGAACACGTTTACCGGACCGCTGAAGCGAAACATTCTCGAAGGACCAAAGGAGAGGTGCGGCGGACACAATGAACTTATCAGGAGGGGCATAAAATGCCGTTCTGCTTCAGTGATTTCTCATCCGCGTGCTCCTGTACTCTCACCGGAGGAGGGGTATTTGCGCCCGGATGTATAACACTTCCTCATAACAGCTTCAAATGGCCTAGTTCTTGCGTCATATAGAAAAAAAAAGGCAGTGCTCAATACTACAATCGACGGAAAAAGCACAAAAGAAAAAGTTGGCGGATGACAAGGGCATGTGAAGCGCAATAATTAGCAATCTATATTCAGAACCGCCGGTGACTGCAACAGGAAAGCTAAACTTAAGGTAAAAAAAAAAGAAACAAGCATAGCAAAAGTCATACCGTTAACACGCCGAAGATTACCTGAAAAAAGAAAAGTTAACATGTCGTGGTGGCTTTTCCGATTTCTAACAAAAAAAAAAACTTGCGGAAAGTGTTCGCTTGGGCTAAGTGCCGTATAAGCGAAAAGTGAAGAAGGTAAGTAAAAGAAAAGGTGAACGTTTATATTACCTTTTGGGGGCGTTGTGGTACAGTCACAGATGCGAGGCGTGAATCGAAACGTTTAATGCATTTTGCAATGCGTTCGAGCGGTCGTTTAGGCTTAGAACACCATTGTTACCCTTCTGTATAAAATCGGCAAAAAAAAAAATCATTTTTTTATATGGATGTTCAAAGCTTAATGGGAGTAGGCAGGCACCATTTTGTTATAGTTACATAAAACTTGAAGCAAGAGAAATACGTCATATTGTGGAAGTGCACTAAATGCTAGGATTATTATCATTATAATTATTATTATTATTATTATTATTATTCGTTGCGAAAACATATATACACATGGCAGGAAAGAGAAAGGGAGCAGCAGGCTGGCAGCAGTCGCCGGTAGGGGCATAACGCCGGCCTACTTTTCAAAATCGAGGAGACAAAAACATAAAATTGAAAGATAGAAAGGAGGGGAGGAAAATGAAAAGAAAGAGCACAATGAAAAAATCTAAAAGAAGTAAGTGCAACACACACAATACAGGTAACGCACAGTAGAGCCGGTCATTGTAGATAACGCTGCTAAAGAAGTTCAAGATAGAATAGTGCCTGGGCTGTTGTCATTAAAAATACATATAGGCTACAACCGCGAATCTAAATTATTTACCTCTAGAAAAGCAATTCAGCAGCATAAACTGCATCAAATGGAGACATGAGAGACGTGGTGTCTGCTTTATTCGAATCTGGATCGATGCAGACTAGCCCAGCTGTTTGTGATGGAATGTAGCTCAAAGTGGGCAAAGCTTTTTGACAGCATGTAGTACCCGTGCCAGAGGAAATGGATATACAAGTTCTTATTCCAACTTGCAAAACATATCCGAATAAGCACGAAGGTCGAAAAGCTGTTCATCACGGGGCAGTGTTAATTCCTGCGAATAAATGTTTTCTTCGTTAGCAACATTATTACCCCATTTGTAATAATGGTCAGTTATGAACTCGAATTTCTTTAAAAAATTAATTTGCACCGTATTGTAGAAAATTGACGGCGTCATGAAGAACACATCAAGACCGTCTTCTCCTGTAAAGCGTGTTTTGCCTGTTATGCAGGCTCGTATAATGGCAAAGCATGCTGTAGCTCCCGGTTTGCAAAATTCGGTCTGTTGCGTCGACCGGCACACAACAAATCCACGTATATAATACCCCTTGGAGAGGTATGAACCTGCATCGTATTCAACTACCGGAAGGAGCCAAACTATCAGAGAAAGGCTTCGAAGTAATTATTTCAACATTCGATATGTGCGTTAAGCATCCTATTCTTCCCTTATTATTTCAATGTGCTGCAGGCCATACTCTGTGCCAAGCAAGAGCGCATATATATATATATATATATATATATATTGTAAGTGCTTTTTTCAGCATGAGAAGTTATAAAGTGTTTCGGCTCCCAGTGAAAGACCTTGTACATATTCACGAGAATGGACGCGCTTTTTTGACCGTTTACATTACAAAGGTCCGATACGTGGTGGTGGCTTACGGGATAAGGCGTTACAGTGATAAACACTAGGTGGCGAGTTTGATTCACAGCCCTCGTGGCCGCATTTAGATAGGGTTGATATGCAAAAAAGACAAAAAGAAAGAAAGAAACGCACGTGTACTCAGTTTTAGGCGCGCGGTAAAGGTCCGCAGTTGGTTCAAATTAACCTAGGATCCTCCGCTATGCCGTGCCTCATAGTTATATTGTACTTTCGGTGCGTAAAACCCCAAAGTCGTTTTTAGCACGAAGGTCGTCCATAGCCCACGAAAAAGGTTCTCGTAAAAGGTTATTGCCTGATTGGCACCGAACTTCTAAAGCTTTGATGAGTTGGGCCAGTCACATTGCAAGATGCGATCGGGAACAGTGGTTGCCTGCCTAAGCCTGATGACCGAGACTCAAGTTTGAAAACCCGAAAGGTGTAAGCGCTTCTGGTTAACACGCACTTACGTCTTACTTTCTCAAGTTTTTTTTTTTCCAGTAGAGTGTTCAGAATCCCGGTCTATTCTCTCTATCGTCAACAATGAGAGCCAACGAATTTCGAACTGTTCGTAATAAGCGCGTAGATACTGGTCCCTGCCGCCATACAATTACTGCGCCTTGGGTCGGGATACCATAAATCACCTCGCGTATTCCGGACCTTCCCCGGGCCTCGCTGTGTACAGCCTCCTTTTATTACGGTCTGGCACAAGGCGGATATAAAGATGTTTGTCCCCTCTCTACTTCCCCCACACGCGCAAGGACCCAAACTTTGGTACCGGGAAGCCACGCCACGCTGAACTTTGGCCAAGGTGATTTCAGCCCAGCCTCCCTCGCGCACGTCCATCGGCGATCCTAAACAGCCCCTAGTACCATAGAGAAATGGGTATCTCAAAACACACACACCACAAAGAGCTCTGTCAGGCGACATCGGCGTCAATTGATAGCGCGGCCGGTGTACGTGCAGCCACTTCGTCTGGATATTTTTATCGCCGTTCCGGTCAGGCCTATGCAGTGCGTGCCCATGACAGCGTGGCTGGCTGGCCCCGCCAGAATTGGCGGGAGGTCGAGGATAAGCTTTGAGGAAGGGAAACGAGGGCCAGGTCGGAGGATTCACATATGGCTGAGAAAGAGGAAGGTTTAGCGAGGTGAGAAAGTGCTGTTTCGGAACAGAGAGAGCAGCCCGCAAAAGAAAACGATACGCAGTGACGCGTGATACAAGCATACACCACGGGGACTTCACCGCGGCGCTATATTGCCTGTCTCAGGAGAGCAAGTTACTGCCTCGGAGATTTTCTCGATCGGCGAAGTTAGAAAGAGGCAGCTCAACCCGCAATTCTCGGTCCCGCAGTGTTTTACTAATGCTTTCCTTAGTAGGTACTTCTTTCCGGAAAATTGCGGCCTGGACCAATCAGATCCGCATGTTTTGTCCCCCGGTGTCACTCCTCTTCACCACATTTACAAGCTTCAATATAAGAGTCGTGTGTGTTTTGCGTTTTCTTTTTCAATTTTCTTTCCATGAGAATTATATTCTTTATCTTGTATTGTTTTCCGTGCGAACATTTGTAGTCAATTGTGTCTTTTAATTGATGCTGTGGGTTTTCCAGTGATCTTGTTTTCATTTCTGTAGGTGGTAATTATCACAACCGTTCCAAAGATGAACTTCGGCAACATAATTTCTCTGTAGTAGCCTTGTCGATGCGTTTCCCTCATTTTAATGCATTCGAGTTAGGAATGTCAAAGTGGAAAAAAGTGTATCGGTGTCATGTGTGGGAAGCCAGTCACGTGGTAGAACTAGAGAAGGAATGGGAGATCTTAAACACTTTGCAACGCGGTGAACGTGATTTCAAAGATACGGGACCTCATAAAGGTGCGAGATAATGCTAATGCATTTCTCTCCCATGCACAGCTAAATCGCTACTCAATTTACGTACATTTTCTTATGTAAAATCTAATTATCAGTATCAATGTACGTCCTTCTTCTTATTGAAATTAGCAGATACCTTGGAGCGTTGATTGGAAAGCGGGTAAAGACATGAACAAACTAAAGTGGCGAAGCTATAATCGCACACGTTTTCTATATCAAGCATCATCTGGACTGGCCTGAAGAGACGCGACCCTCCTATGCAGAATGGGGTTATGGTCTAGGGTTCGCCAATGCCTACGCCTTCAGCATAACAATGGCCAACAACACAGCCCGTGGCCACTTCGGTGAAAGGGAACCATGAGCCACATTCTGTGACAGTGTCCGCGGTATTGTGCACAGATACGCGTACTTGCTGCCATGCTCAACCAATTCGATGACAGGCCTCTGTCGGAAGTGACAATCGTCCAACGCTATATCTAATGTGAAGACTGTTAAAGCATTGCTGTGCGTTTTTGAGAATTACACGACTCAGTGAAAGCCTTTCGTACTTGTTCCTTTGTTCATTGTTTTTTCTCCTACTTCCTTCTTTCTCAGGCCTTTTTCCCCAACCATCACGCAGGGTAGCAAACAGGAGATTTGCTTCGAGTAAACTTTCCTGCCCTACCTCTCTCTCTTTCGCACTCCAGACACTCCAATCTATAGCCTTCCCAGAAAAACGCGTCTACTTTCTACAGCATTTTTCCGTGATTCTATGAGCGAAATTTGCCATTTCTCATCTGGACAGGGCGCTGTCTCAATATTTTGATTTATTGTTCTTATCCACAACCGACATTCTGGTGAAAGTGCTCTGACAAAAGAGCGGTGGGTGATAAAGTAACTAGGATTAGGTAGGTTGAAAGGGGGGGGGGGGGAGTGTATCTGTCGCGCATGCATTAGAGTTACAACCCCTAAGCAGCAGACGTGACACCATTGCGAAACAGTAAGTACATGCAATGAACTCAGATTCATCCTTCATTTCACCCTACAACTTTGCCGTGAGTGAAAGTTAGAATGAATGAGGAGTTGTATAAATAGCTGGTCCATCTGGCTGAAATTGGTTGCTTCAGCCAGCTACTGTGGGCCGGGAGACAAAGGGAAAGGGAGACAAAGAGGCTGTATAATCAGCGCGATTTCGAAACAAAGGCGTCTATAAATAGACATGCAGATGGACGTTCACGAATGCAAGTTGCCTCTGGCTAGGAACCTAAGAAATCCACCAATTTGATTGCAACTGGATTGCCGATCTGGCCGAAGTCCCACTAGTACGTATTCAGTAAGCGGTCAATTGTTTAGTTTGGACGGAGCATCAGCCATAGTCTTCCATTTACGCACGTACTGTGGACAAACACGAAGAACATAGCACACGAATTCTGGCGAGTACAAAAAGAATCACAGTTGCGATTGTCGGTACTTTGACACAGACCAATAATTGTTTAATTGTCACACCGCAATCGTAGTAGTCTGTGGAAATGCACACAGAGACTTTGCTGGAGGTCATTCGATAAAGTAACACTGGTAACAACCAGTGTTATTTGTTCGCCACCCAAATAAATCACCATAGCCGCCTTCACAGGCTTTACCCTACATTTCTTTTAATGCGAAGTATTCTTTAGCTAATCTCTGGCGTATCGCAGCAGGCCGGACAAGTAGAACAGGGCAGGGCAGAACAGGGCAGGGCAAAACAGGACAGGGCAGAACAAGTAAGTGCAGAACAAGTAAGGGCAGTACAAGTAAGGGCAGTACAAGTAAGGGCAGAACAGGTCAGGGCAGAACAGGTCAGGGCAGAACAGGCCGGGGCAGAACAGGCCGGGGCAGAACAGGCCGGGGCAGAACAGGCCGGGGCAGGACAGGCCGGGGCAGGACAGGCCGGGGCAGGACAGGCCGGGGCAGGACAGGCCAGGGCAGGACAGGCCAGGGCAGGACAGGCCAGGGCCGAATAGGACAGGGCCGAATAGGACAGGGCCGAACAGGGCAGGGCCGAACAGGGCAGGGCAGACCAGGGCAGACCAGGGCAGAACATGGCAGGGCAAGCAGGGCAGGTCAATGTAGGTAAGGGTAGGGTAGATTAGGATATCTAGGTTAGGTAAGGTAAGGTAGGTCAGGTCAGGTCAGGTATGTAGGTAGGTAGGGTAAGGTAGGGTAACGTAGGTAGGTAGGTAGGTAGGTAGATAGGTAGGTAAGGTAAGGTAAGGTAAGGTAAGGTAAGGTAAGGTTAGGTAGGTAGGTAAGGTTAGGTAGGTAGGTAAGGTTAGGTAGGTAGGTAAGGTTAGGTAGGTAAGGTTAGGTAAGGTTAGGTAGGTAGGTAAGGTTAGGTGGGTAGGTAGGTAAGGTTAGGTAGGTAGGTAGGTAAGGTTAGGTAGGTAGGTAGGTAAGGTTAGGTAGGTAGGTAAGGTTAGGTAGGTAGGTAAGGTTAGGTAGGTAGGTAAGGTTAGGTAGGTAGGTAAGGTTAGGTAGGTAGGTAAGGTTAGGTAAGGTTAGGTAGGTAAGGTAAGGTTAGGTAGGTAAGGTTAGGTAGGTAGGTAAGGTTAGGTAGGTAGGTAAGGTAGGTAAGGTAGGTAAGGTAGGTAGGTAGGTAGGTAAGGTAGGTAAGGTAGGTAAGGTAGGTAAGGTAAGGTAAGGTAGGTAGGTAAGGTAGGTAAGGTACTAACTTCAGTACACTTTAATGAAACTGTCGTCCTGGCATCAACGTCATTCTTTCTTTGTCTTGTTTTTCTCAGCACACACGCGCTCACGTAACATGTACAATTTCTTGCTTTCCACAAGCATGATGGTCCACCTGGTGACTCTTAAATAACGCCAAGTAACGCTAAATAGCTAGCTACCTACAAAAAATGCTTTCCATAACGTCAATTCACAGCGCATGGGATATGCATAACTTTTTTATGCGATTAGTATTCTTAGCCTACTTCGCCCACTTTTCATTTGGCGTGATCGTGTCCGTCTGGCCATTTTCCACCAACCTTTCATTAAAAGAAGTTATCTCCAATGCTGGGTAGAACCATACCAACTTTACAAGCGTACCTCAAGCACAGCTGTTTGATGCTGTAGCACGCTTAGCCCCTAATGCCCACACGGAGGAATGAATTCATATCGTTCAAAGGTATGTATCTCTGTAGCGTTCGTAGGTGTGGACGGGATGTCATGTGAGGGGCCATCGGGACAAAAGTATATGCCGTCGAGAGGCCGCATTTAGGGAAAATTTCTTTGTGACGTCCGAAGGAGTGTACGTTGCGGTCAGTTGCGAGTTGGTGGCACGTGCGTATATTATTTGGATTAACGTTCTTAGCGTACTTGTCCCATCGGAGCTCGTAAATAAAGATGTCAACAACAATATCGATCGTCCCTAAATTTCTCCGATCCTAACTGTAATATTATCGACAGTCATCGTAACAATAAAAAAAAGAAAACTGAGAGCTAAATAAACGAAAGCCCTGCTTTTTGCGCTCAATAAGATTGGAGCTTTTGATTTTGAATGCAACTATCCTAATCAATATTACTGCTGTGGTTGTCCAGGAAAAACGACTTTTCTGTGCCCACGTGTTCAAATAGGAACACCCGACCTAAAACGTCCTCTTGGGCACGGGGGCCACTTAATGATTTCTAGTTTCCCGGCAGCCATCCTTAGAGTTATGCCTAAGTATTTGTTAAACACGGCAGATAAAACGCAACCTACGAGCTCTTAATGGCTGTATGGCGGTCGGTAAGGGAAACAAGCCTGGGGTACTGACATGCGTATGCACTGAATCTTGCATAACATGAAGCGGGCTCGAGGGAAATTTGGTGTGCGTGTAGTTTTTCTTTCTCTCTGCGCTGTGCAAGTTAAACAGCCCTTGTAGACTCATAGCCAAACGCACCAAAAGAAGTATGACAAGGCCCGACTGAGGACGTGAAAGCAGTGAGTGGTATGTACCACTGGCGTGGGTTATTGCATCCTAATAACATTTGGCCGGGTACACGTCCGCCAGACAGGCCATTGATTGAACGACTGCAGGCTAAGGGAACACATCGCTTCCTTGGCCACAAATGATGAATAACGTTTGCCGTCACACTGCAATTCCTGCGGGTTGTCTCCTACCGTTATTACGAGGCTCGCGAATGTTTATTACAACGCGTTCATTAAAGACGACAGCGGAAAATATTCAAAAGCTAGCTTGTGTGCGGTGTGTAGGCGCACTTTTCTTGGTTTCGGCGGAACAAGAAATAACGTATCTTGCAAGGCGGCAGGTACAGGCTTTGACGCTATGTCGTGAATAACCTCTGATGTTAGGTCTGCCGTCTTCCAGGTGTAACTAGTGCAGGAAAAAGTAAAGAAATAAAAGAAAGAGCACGCAAGAAAATTTGTTTATTCTCCTGTCGTTCACACTTCGGTAGGTGTGTGTTACTGAACATGCCCTGCTGATAGATGCAATAGTCACGTGTGATACATGGTACTAACATATTCACAATCTGTGCAAAAATGCTTAACGTATGCATGCGTGTAGTTTTAGCATAAGGTGATGGTTTGCCGGTGCGTGATATTCAGTTGCAAGTTAAAGGTCGTGTTGTCTCGCCGTGCTCTCCGTCCTGTCTGTTTCGCTACTTGTTTTTTCATTAGCAAAATTGATCTTATTTCGTTACGTTAGCCTTAAGGGCCTTCGCTGAAAGAGGTAGAAAAAATACATCTAATTCGAAGGTTTTACGTGCCAAAATGCAGATTTGGTTATTAACCACGCCGTAGTGGGGGACACCGGATTAATTTTAATCGACAGGGTATCTTCAACATGCACAGAACCCACAAAATACACAGAACACGGGCGTTTTATTTATCTTTTTTGCATTTCGCCTACATCGACATGTCGCTGCCACAGCCTGGATTTGATCCCGCGACCTTGTGCTTAGCAGGGCAACACCAAAGCTGCTAAGCCAGCGCGCCGGGATAGAAAAGGTGAGCAGTCAAAAAAAAACGAAACTATCGAGCACATCGACGCACACGTGAATAAAATGTGTTACACAAAGACCTTCCAACTCAAATCTAATAACATGCAATGTTGTTAAATATTGAAGAACCGGTAGAATGCATCCGCACACTTTCAATTTCATACAGTGGAGAGACTGATCTCTCTACATCCTCTGTAGCTTTGAGTTCGACGAAACAGCGCACGGACGGAAGGCTTTGCATAGGTAATAATTTCTTAG
This sequence comes from Dermacentor andersoni, assembly GCF_023375885.2. Taxonomy (NCBI): domain Eukaryota; kingdom Metazoa; phylum Arthropoda; class Arachnida; order Ixodida; family Ixodidae; genus Dermacentor; species Dermacentor andersoni. Next base: position 42,248,072 of record NC_092822.1, read on the forward strand.
TTTGAAGTATTTTTTTTGTTGCGCTGTATCTCTTCCCGAATGCAGTACATCGATTTGACGAATAATCTTTGTATCTTCGGAGCTCCCTCCGCTCTCAGTTACCATTTTTCAATCACTGAAACTCGGAATAATAAGAAAAAGTAAAGTTGAATCTAAGAACGAACTTAAGCGATCTCCAGCGCAAGAGACTGCGAGTAACCTGCCGAAGTATTTCCATTGGCATGAGCAGTAAAGTTAAATGTAAACTGCAAACTGTACTTCCTCTTGAACTCAAGTATAGCCGTTGCACCGGTATCGGCAGCATCAGCAGCCGCACAAAGCTGTTGGTAAGGGGTGCAGCTCACGATCTAACCTGCCCTACTGTTTTCCTCGAGGGAGAAATTGAATTTCGCTCCACGTGCGGGATTCCCTTCTCGCCACCCCCCCCCCCCCTCATCTCCCTCTCCCTGTCCCACATATCCCCCACTGCAGAATTATTTTTGTCTTTCCGCGCTTTCTCGAGTTCTTCAGCCTCAAGGGAGAAAGCCCCATCCAAAACGGAAGAAACAAGCGGAAGAAGGAACATCCATCTGTGGTTTGAGGCCTTCTTCGTCGTACGGCGACCCACTCCCAGAACCGATCCACTCCCACGAGGTTCTGCTGCTGACGTCGAGAGAGTCCGGCAGGAAAGAGCACTATACGGCAGCAGTGTCGGACGCTGCAGTTCGTGGGAATAAAACTGAGTCACGTGGTAGGATGAGGAAGGAAAGGGGGGGGGGGGGCATTCCTCTGCCGGCCGCGCACGGTTCGATTTCGTTTTTCCGTCTGCAGCGAGCGCTTCGTCTTACTTCTCCATATATTATTGACCACCCGGGGTGTGCTTTGTACTTTTGTGTGCGTGCTGAAAAAAAAGAATAGAGAGGAAAGGTGTACGGTTGAAGCTTAAAAAAACGATGGGCCCTAACAAGGTAGCCACGACGCTGTTTACATTACGAAAACAAATCTTGTCGGTGTTTGGTTAGCGTCGTGTAGTATTGAAGCTAGCTTGACTACTGATTCGGGATGTTTAGCTAGTAGGGGCAGTTAATAAACAAATGATTTTCTTCGTCTTTGTATTCTGCGTGACATACATTCATAAAAAATTCCTGAAAAACACCGTAACTTTTCAAAGGCTGGAGCCCAGTTACTCGTGCATGCGAAACATGAATCTTCGGTACTCTGAAAAAGAAAAGCCTGAGGAGGGAACATGGATCGTTCTAGTAATGTTCATTACGCACAAACTTGAAAGAAAAAAAGAATGACATCTTCCAGAAATTCTCCCTCTTGCGGGCTCATGCAGAACTGATTTGCACACATACAAACTCGTCGACTTTAATAACACATAAAGTGCACAATTAATTCCCATATTCATAAATGCATTTTAACTTGAAACCCATGGTTCACTTTATCAAAATGACGCTTAGCGTGAACGGGCCCACGACGCCCATTGCGTTTCCTTTGGCGCGTTCACGAACGGCATCATAGGTAAGTCAAGCGAGTTTCAATTTAAACCCCATATTCAGAACTTGAAAGGCACGGTTGACTTGAATTAAATGACGCCTGTCGTGAACGCACGAAAAGAGACACAATGAGCATCTTGGGCACGTTCACATGAGGCGTCATTTATATTAAGTCAAGCATGAGCTTCAAGATGCATTTCTGAATACGGGGACGAGTGGCTTATTTCAATATGCAATACCATTATCTTGAGCTGCGCAGTCAGTGAAACATAGCGTGTGGTTTGGCGCGCAATATGGTTTATATTTTTTCGAAGCCTCGAATGATCGTCAGGAACTTGTATTGCCGCCACACCTCCTATATTTTTTTAGAGCGCACCTCTTCGGCGCCCGTTACCGCGTTGCGCGTCGCCGTCGGCCTCGCCGTTGGGCCTCGCCGTAACCAGCTCCATAGCCGGGTTCACGAGGGTTGACTCCGGCTGGGCTAGCTTCGGGATAGGCCCACAGTTTTTGCACACGCACACGAGGCATGCACGACAACCTAGCCACAAACAGCTTCGGTGTAAGACGATAATAGGTGTATACACCGCCAAATGAGGATACACTGAATGCACTTAATAAACTTTTGCAATCTCGTCAATGTGGTGCACTGGGATGTCGGGGCGGCTTTCATTCTTTCTTTTTTTTAATACGCAGGTGTTTTATGCCCGTGTCCACTATCAACTTCCTGTAATGTATGCGACGTTGGCACGAACGCTGTCTCGACCGCAGAGTTTCATAGAATAATTACAAGAGGTAATTCTGGGGCTAGTTTCTCTGGGCGCTGCAAGCGGTGTGGTTCAGTCAGCATGGGAATTATGGGAGTTACATCTATATGCCTCCAACTTTGTCCAGCTGACTTCAAGGAACTAGGTCACTTTGTAAGCTCGTCATCTTCAACAATGTACCGGGTAATAAATAAATAAATAAACATTATTAATATTGTCTGAAGGTATCATTCGAACACAGGACCTCCAGCCCACAAGCCCGACATTGAAGCAATTAGGCCACAATAACCGACAAGCGGAATAAAATGCCCTGATGAATTTGTCGCGGACGCGTCAGTGCCGTGAGACGCTTGGTATGTTTTGATTAGGCCACCTCGACAAGCTGAACCGTTGCAATCAGTAGCGATTGTCAGCGTTCGCTGAGCCTTCTGCACTTCGAAAAGTATAGATTGCTCTGAAATTTGCGACAGCGAAGGCAGATAGAGGAATAAACAAAGCCACAATACTGTCTGAATTCACAAGCACGAAGATTAGACAAAGCCATGTACTTCCCATCATTGCCATGATGGCCGAGCTATTGCAGCGCCCGAGTTGTAGGAAACTCTATGCATTTACGAGGAATCGCGGCGTCATCTGGGAGCGGTGAAGGAAAATGAGTGCTTCGACAGTCTCAGTGCAACGGAGGCTCCAACGCGGTGTAGCCTGGTGTAGGCGGTGTAGGCCTACTGCTGAGGGGACGAGCGCAGTTCCCACATGCGGTTTGTCTGCCGCGTCCGATCAGCCTGCAGCACCTCGTCGCCTACAGAGTGCAGCTTCAACACGCATCAGCAGTGCTTACACACCGCCTACGGCTTCGCTTGCGACGGCACCATGTAAGAAAACTGCCACGCTAAGTGGCAACGGCATCGACGGGCGAATCTCGCTTTGGTCCGGCACGAGACACGCCAGCTCACAACAGACGTGGGAGGAGCTGCTTAGAATGCCTGCTGAAAGACAGCAAGAAGCCCTCGTTGCTTGAGCTGAAGGGGTCGCTCCTCGTGATTGGCCATTCTACGACTCGGGCCTGCCAGGTCTCACCTGAGCAGGATTTAATAAAGTTGGTAGCACCACCCACCAACGTGTAGCAGAACGCGTTCGCGCGTTCGCGAGGTAAGCTGCGAACTCTGTCACTCGCATTCCTGAAGCTGAGCGCGTCGCAGCTTGACTGGCGGCCCAACACACTACGGAGTCGGACCAAAATGTTCGTACCTCCGCCTAAGCGACTCGACAGCAGGACGCCGCTCGCCAAGTAAACCTGCAACGAGGTCGCCGACCCGCAAATCGGGCGCATTTCGCTGCAGTGGAGCGTAAGTTCACAAAACGACTTACTAACAACCCGTTCTGTTTCGCTCGTGCGGTTTGCGAACGCTTGTGGTTAATGGTGCATTTGCGCAGTGCTGAGGAGCGTGCAATGCAGTGTCTCCAGGGGATGTTTCCCGTTCGCGAGTCGTTCGACAACGTTCCCTTGCGTGGCAATTGTCGAGGGTCCCTGCGCAACGGTATGGTGTCGTACTTGCAACCTAATTATTCGCGCACCTTAAACATGCGTGAAACGTGCTTCTGCGAGGGCAAGGTTCACTTTCGTGTTCTACCGATTCCCATAAAAGAAGGATCAAACATCTGAATTTTCTTTTTGCCCCGCTCGTAGAAACGATAATGGAAACATTTTATTGCAAAAGTTACTTGAAATTGTTGTGACGGCAGGTATATTCGAGGAATTCCCAGTGGACTAAGTGTTTCTTGGTGCGTTATCGAGTGTACCAGCCTAATACAATGTATAATTTCCTACATTAAACTGGTTATCTAGTAAAAACAGAAAGTCGGTATAGGTTTTTGCTAACGTGCTTGCAAAGGTTTAACAGCTTTGATACAGGAAGGAAAAAGGGACCAGCAGTTACTGATTGAGCTGTAAGGCACATTTGGTAATGTCAAACATTAACGTGAGGACCATAACAACGTTACAGATTTCGGTCTTTCTTTCAGTACTCCAATCCTTAGAACGATGCAGCGCACTTTATCAATAATTTTACTTAATGACCCAGAGGGAACAAAAAAAAAGGAAATTTCGCGGGATCACTGATTCGCAAATATTAGATGGCAAACACACTAGCGCTTTGGTGTCGCTGAATGGTGGACGCGTGCTTCAACTGGGGACAAGCAAAACGGCTTTTCGTTTGTCTGTCAAAAGCTACGCTAACAAGATGAACTCACTCGCGTGCTGGTGTCTGACGATGACTTCTATTTCTTCCCCCCGTTCTGTCTTGAAATAAGCAAGCATGATCGGCTAGTTATCTCGACTGATGTCTGACGACAACGGAGAACAATAGGGGCGCTCACAGCTCTTGCTGACAAAGCAGCGCATATTTTTGTACCGCCAGATAAAGCTAGGCAGATGGTATAAAAGTGGCCACCCTCGCTTCTCCAATGTTGTTTTTCTTCGTATTTTTTTTAATCATTGCGAGTGAACCTGCTAGAGACTTTTCAATTGTTCGCTGCTAGGAGTGCCCCAGGGTGCAAGAAACGGTTATCGATCGACAATGAAAACGGGTTACATCAGCGTATTCTTCGAAAAAACGCGTGCTCCACTAGAAGCAACGCTACGGGAACAATCAACAGTTGCCCAAAGGCACTCGGAGCGGTTTGGGGGGGGGGGGGGGGGACGCCTTAATTAAGTGCGCGGTTGCCCTCGAACGAAGCGACTTTGGGGAGCTTCAATATTTTCCTGCTGAATACGTTTATTTGTTCCTTTTTCTGAAAGCTGCGCAGCATTTGTGTCCTAGTTTCGTGCTGTTACCTTGCCTCAAAATGGGAAATAACGACAGCGAAATGCTGTTGTTGACTGTCGCAGCTCGCTGTGGTTCAAATCATTGCCCCAATTGCGGAAGCAAGAGTTCGGTCGCAATTAATTTCGCTTCATCCGTTGACTGCTTTGTTGATTGCCGCAAGAATGCAAATGACCAAGTTTGTCGACAATGCCGTTGAAGGCAATAATTTTGCTTAATGCTTCTACATCTGTGAAAAGGTGATATTTAAGTATAACAAATATAACGCCTTATGTTCATGGAGTGCTGCTTAAAAGGAGTTAATTAAGTGTGTTTTAAGCTATCACAATACTGGAACTCAGCACACAATTACCATCTCACCCTTTGTATCTATTAGGATACGTCTTTCTTTGAGTGAATTAACACGCGTCTCCTGCAAGCTGCTTTCCGACATCACCATTTCACGTTTTCTGAAAATTTTACCTACCTCCTTGCATATTGCATAGGCCCTTCTTCGCCTGCAAGCCAAAACACAATTTTGAAGCATTCATAGGAACTCTTAACAATAGGTGTTATTCGTGTACACCTTAATACACGCATGTGCACTTCGACGCGTTACAACGCCATGGGGTGTACTTCAACGCATTTTGTTCATTGGAGGCGCCGGTGTAAAGAGCGCACTCAACTTTAGTTTCTTCTCTGGCCACGTTTTTGTTGCTTGTGCGTATGTCCTGGCAGCGTGAATTCCGAATGAAATGCAAGACAAAGAGCGAAGCAAAACGATGCTCAAACGCGGATCCCAAGTGATCTGTAGGGTGCGGTGTAGAACGCATCATGTGCCTGCCATTTCGCGTCAGAGATTATTGACAACTAAAGGGGATATGCTGCACGGCGTCGTTCGAACTATTTCGTGCGAGCGAAATGCATTTTATTCTCACTTGAACGAGAATAGTTCAGCTGTTTCGAGGGGCCGCTTTCCTGGATATTGCACCATGGCTTGGACAAGTATTCACAACCCGTTACAAAGAAAGTGTACGGATATTTCTCTGCGGTGCTTTCTGAAGTTATGGCCGCCATTTCAAAGTGGCCCACGCGAAGTATAGCGACTCGGCGCTTGTAGCACTTTCCGCAGGACAAGTACGCCATGAACGAATGTGCTCATTTATTGGTTTTAGAAACCGCCGTAGTGTGGTTTGGCGGCCACACGTTTTGTTATTGACAACAGAGCAGTGAGAATGCTATGGATTCGTGGCCAGTCAAAAGCTTTTTCTATACACCCTTATGGTAGAGATCAAAATGACACGATCGACAGCACTCGACTGTCTATATGTGCATGCCTCACGGCTACATATGCAACATCTGCTTACTTTAGTCGAATGGCAATATGACAGACACACTTTCGGTTCCTTTTTATTGATCTATATATACCCCTTACGGTAACTTTACTGCAGAGCACCAATAAAAGCAAGGACCTAAGAACAAGCTTTATATTGGTGTCATCCCGGCCACGGCGGCCGCATTTCGGTGGGGGTGAAATGCGAAAACACCCGTGTACGTAGATTTAGGTGCACGTTAAAGAACCCCTGGTGGTCGAAATTTCCGGAGTCCCCCACTACGGCGTGCCTCATAATCAGAAAGTGGTTTTGGCACGTAAAACCCCACAATTAATTAATTATATTGGTGTCAGGATTGCTTTCCTTGTTTAAACAAATGTAAAAAACGCAGAAATACGCTCATTTCATCATCGTGCAACCGATGTGAACAAACTTTCCTTCACTGAAGAGACAAAAAATATGCCTAGCAACCGTATCAAGCACAATTTTAATTTGGAGCCTCACACATTTTTTCACGGCATTTTCACATTATGGGCAAATACAAAAAAACAAATGGATCATGAAGTTTATCAAAGCATAACTTAGAACCAAAAATAAATATCGCTGTTATGTAAATGAATGTGTCATAGCATCTGAAACGGCCAAGAGAGTGGCGCATCACAGAAAGCTGTGAAGGTCATTAAATTTGTTGAGCTTAGATTGCCCAGGAAAAGGTCAGAGTTCACATAATCGTAATAACTTTTTTATTGAGATATCAATTGTTAAAGACACACAAGTCGAATTGTCACCGTTGGCGTCGCAATCGCCGTGACGTTTAATTCAATAAAATTTTGGGCTTTTGCGCCCCAAAATCACGAATTGATTATGAGGCACGCCGTAGTGGGGGACTCCAGAATAATTTTGACCACTAGGACATTTTAACGTGCCCCCAATGCACGGGACGAGGACGTTTTTTTTTTTTTTTTTCATTTCGACCCCATCGAGACGCGACCGCCACGGCCCCGATTCGACCCCGCGACCTCGCGGTGAGCGGCGCAACACCGTAACCGCTAAGCCACCGCGACGGGATCCGTGACGTTGCGTTTATGTTTAGGTATGTGTATGCTCTATGCTTATCTACGCCGCATGTACAAGGATACACTATTCAACCCCCAAGATTGCTCAAATAATATCTGATGTGCTTGACAGAACTATTCTCGAGAATTTGAGATTTGTAGCGCGCCAAATAATGTCAGTGCACATTTCATTCATACCGCATGCATTTTATTTTAAGTATTAAGCCCGGAATACATGGAGTGTTTTTCAGGCGATTTTCGCCTCACCCCGCCGATTTGACGCCCGCCGTCGAGAAAAACGCCCGCCGCCGCCGATCAGGGCCGGCTAGATTTTGACGCGGCGCGCACGCGTCTGACGCTACCGGAAGTGCCTGTCGGAGTCACTTCCGTCTGTTTTCGGCGGCAGCGGCCAGCCGTCTCACCGTTCCTTGCCGTCCCTTGAGCACTTTGCGCGCGTGCGCTGGTCAGCACCATGGCTACCTCGGCGAAAGCATACCTGGTAATGCGTATAGACATATTAGTGGGGTATTTATTGCATAATGTATTAATTATAACACAAGCAAACAACATATAAGCATTGTTCCTTCATTTAGTGGTAGCCAAAACATTTTTGCCTTGTCTGGCCACACTGCGGCGGCGTTCGCCGCTCGTACGCCTCATGTAGCCTGGCCGGCGTCCCGACAGCGCGTTTTTCTTTTTTTTTTTGCGCGCGATAATCGCAGGAGAAAAACGCCCCTTGTAGCCCCCGCTTTAGTGCTCACAATATAGATGTGATGCAGTATCACCGGCGCCGCTCAAAACGGGCAGCGTATAGTGATCCCTGTGAGATGCTATCAGAAGTCCTACACGGCGTGTGTTTAAGCATTTAATGGTGCCACAATTTTGGCACACCCGCGTATAGACATAAAGACGTATAGATGCAGCTGCGTGCAGTTAGAACACCTTTCGAATAATTTAAGTGTGAAGCTGAACTTTTCTCTGACTAAGCATTTCGCCCTTCGAACAAATCTGCCAGCTTGCTTTTCTTTTTTTTTTCTTTTTTTGCTGCGGAGGTACAGAGTTGAAACCTTGATACTTAATTTTTTTCTTGGAGTATTCAAACACTTTTTTGTGTGTCAAGAAGATTCGTCGCCTACGTAAATATCTACTTGTACAATCAGTAGCTTCAACTTTTTTTTTTTTTATCAAACGCCACAAGCACTTCGAAATTGAGGTAGTGGTTGCCCGGAAAAACTATTTCTCCATTCGCATATTTGACAGAAGCTCCTCGGGTACCACTGCTACCCACAGCGAGTATAACTGGCCCGTTGACAATAACTTAGCATAACGACGGCATGACGATGACATAACGAACACGACGGAGGAAGACCAGGTCTGCAGGAACACGATAGGTCGACAGTAATAATGACACTGCGAATGTGATGACAGTGACAATGCAATTACCACAGCTCAAGATGCGACAGACAGACAGACAATGAACTTTTATTGAGGTCCTGAGGGAGTAGCTGGCGGAGACCCGTTGGGGCCCCCGGTTCGCCGCTGGCTGCTCCCATGTCGGAATCGGGAGGCCAAGCCTCTCCGCTGTTTCACGGGCCCTCTGGACGGCCATGGACTGGAGCTTGAGTTCCGTACTTGATGTGGCCTCGTCCCAGTCCCGTTCACTGGTGAAGGACGTAACCCGTAACGCAGGACACTGCCAGAGCATATGAGATAGAGTGCTAACCTCCTCCCCACAATCCGGGCACTGTGGGTCAATTTCTGGGTAAATCCTGCTTAAGAAACCTCACGAGGGATATGACCTCGTCTGAAGCATCCTAAGCGTGATCGATTGAGATCTGCATAGATTTGGATGTGGAGGCGGGAAGCGCCTGCGTTCCTCTTTATAATGGGAGACGATCTCATGAAAGGTTAATAAGGAGAAAGAGCTTGGTGGCGGAACCCACCGTGCCGTTTCAGAGGCGACGCTCATATCATCTATCCATCCATCCATCTATGCTAGGGCGTCCCGAGAGTACCGCTTCTCGCGCAGGTGCTGCTATCGAGGCACCGTAACATCGGCGGTGATGAAAATCACTTAAAAGTCGCATTGTTTCTGACACTGCTAAAGTGTCCTCCTCAGGCCCGACTCTCTATGGGGCGCGACGGGGCGTACCAGGCAGCGCTGGCGTGTTGCTGGAACCAATTAGCGCTGCTCCAATGCCCTGTACACCCTCGTCATTCGATCTCCTCTAATAAACCGGGCACACACCAAAAGCTTTTCCATTCCGGTGGCGCTGTTATTCACGTAGCTCACGCTTTCCGTCCTCTACACAACGTCGAAGAGAAGGTCAAGTGTTTTTTTTTTTTTAGCGCTATAGCTCATATTCCATGCCCCAAGCACACCATTCCGCCTGTAGACTGTTACAGCACGAAAATAATTACCGCTGACATATATGGCATTCGTTATCTAACTACAGGGTACGTAGTTTCGACGTATGACGTGTTTTCTTGTTGACCTCCGGAATACTTGGAGAAAACACTTGGCTATAAGGGATTCCGATTTAATTACACGACAAATACGCCCACATTTTATTAATACGTGTAAACTGCACGCGGTGTTCCACAAACAGAGTTAAGGCGACTGGATGTCACTTAACTAATGACCCTGTTAAAACAATGGTTTTGTAAACTACCTGAACGATAGAAGGTTACCGGTTGAGAAGGTAATATTGCCATGAAATGGTACCAGTACTGTTTAATGTGCTTGTACAAAGTCTGTAAACAAAGAAAGCAGAAACTGGCAAGTTGCAACATCTAGGTCACAATGGAACGAGCCATGAATTCGAGGCTCGCGCGAAGACAAATTGCCTTCCACTCTTTGGCAGGCGTCATTTTTTGTTGACAAGCTGACCAACGAAGTAAAGCAAGACATAACCAAAAAAAAAAAAGAACGCTCAAATCCAGTAAAAACCTCGCTATAATGAAGTTGAAGGGGAGTGGGAGCCGGAATTACTTTGTTATATCCATTATTGCTTGTACTTCACTACGAATATCTGCGGGGATGTCAAGGGAATTTCCCTCGCTTCGTTACACGAGGTTTTTCGTTGCGGTCCCGTTTTGTTATCACACGAAAAACGAAGAAGCAAAAGAACACCACGAACGTGGAACCAAACGGGATGGGTTAAACCGGTTATTACCGTGTTGCCGCTCTCTTCTGACGAGTCTGTCTCTTGACTCAAGCAACGATAAGTCAATGCACCAACTACTCACACATGCTAAGCGCAAAAGCAAGCACTGCGTCGGAGTGCTGAGGCAGTCGCGTACCATTAGTGTGATTGGAACGATTTCACGCGCGTCCTGTGGCCCGCCACAATAATGCCACCCGCAAGCGACGACAGTACTCAGGTTCATTTCCGCGGGGACGGCGGTTCGCGTTACACACCGCCGCCACCCTTGTGTGCGGGTGGCAGGAGCGGTTCCACTCGATGCTTTCTGTGTAGATGCGATCGAAATCACTGCTTACCATCAGTGAACTCTAATTCAACTTACGTATTTTCGGCGCAAAGTTCGTACGGAAGCGAAGCTTCTGTGGTTGTTTTCGTATGGTGTATTCCTACTTTGTCTGTACGCTGGCTTCTCCTTTTTTTTCACGTTTGGCTTTGTTCGCGCTCCATCATCTTTTGTTTTTATTGGGCGTGTTTTTGTGTCTGTATCGTCAGATCGAATGAGTAAAAGAGTTGTGAAAAGATCATGGTATCACTGCACGTTCACGAAGGGGGGGCAGTGGCTATGCCGCTTTTGTGTTGAGATCAATTTCGCGGGTTTGATTTCCACCGCAAATCAATCAATCAATCAATCAATCAATCAATCAATCAATCAATCAATCAATCAATCAATCAATCAATCAATCAATCAATCAATCAATCAATCAATCAATCAATCAATCAATCAATCAATCAATCAATCAATCGAATGAATGTATGAATGTATGAATGTATGAATGTATGAATGTATGAAGGTATGAATGTATGAATGAATGAATGAATCAATCAATCTTATTATATCTTGGAAACCTGAAGAAAAAGGGGAGGTCACTGGGGCAGAGAGAAAAGCAGAAAGGGCCGCAGTGAGAGCCTTTTCAAAGAAATAATTCGAAATCTTTATACAACTTGACGGTCTGTATCGTGCAACAGTCGGAGCGTGCCACGCGGCTTGGGCTTTTGGAGCTCTCGGTTCGTGGCAGCGGTCCGACTCTGAATTGCGTCTTCAATTGGCGGTGGTAGTATTTCTGTGGAAAACAAGCTCGTATGAGCCCCTCTGTAAATAATGTCTTTGATAGAGCCCTTCGCGTTCGAGTTCCCTTGTGTACCCTGTCCCGGGCTCTCGTGACAGTGCCTGCTCGGTGCTGCTGCTGTCTCGTCTGAAAATGCATAGCTAAGTAAAACAAAAATTATAAGCCCGATGGTGGGATCTAACCTCATGCCCCCAGCACAGCAGCCCGAAGCTCCAACTAATAGTCCAAAACCGCACGTGTAATTGTACCGTGTAATTGTACTGTGCCGGTGCCAACTACCTCTCTGGCGTCATCGCCACGGGATTCACGTCAGGCAGAACGGGTGCGTGAGAGCACAAGTGCGCGCGCCCCAGTTTCCTTTTTTTACTTTACTCCAAAACACGCAGGAAGAAAATAGGCAAACTTTTTACAGCATTTGATTAACCAGTTATCAAAAGCGTCCCTTCGCACAAATCCCACGGTGCAGCGTCAGATCCACATACCTTTTGTTAATGATTCTTCAATATCATATTCTTCATTCGAGGAGGCATTCAGGTTAGCAACTCGTGATATCTGGGTTTGTTGAGTCGACTGGGCAACCAAAAGTTTAGAGTGAACAAAATTTCAGGACTATCCGCTTTTAATTAGGATGTAAAATAATAGGAATTCAGATATGTAATTTTCTTTAAAGAAATCGTCAACGTCACAAGTATTATACGCATGGTTTTGTGCCGAGCATCTAAAATATGCTTAGCCTTTGCGCCTTTCTTCTATAAATATGAGGTTAGACATTCTCAAAGAGTAAAAACTTTGTCCGCCTTTTGTGCCACGACAAAACTGGAAACCTGGAGCTCCCCATTGAATCGCTGTAATAGCCTTTAACGTTGAGGCACCTGTGTTCAGGAGCCGATATATCCGGAGGCATAGGCGAGAGACTAAGCAAATATCATTCCACCTAGGTGAGGTCAGCTCTTTAGCCCGAAAAATTAGGCGAGGCACCCTGCGCTTTACTCAAGAAGTACCCTCTTGTTGCAAGACACTTCAGAATAAAAGCAATGTACAAGCCATATTCTACCCTAAGAATTGAATACTGGTCTTCGCGATATTACATTATTGCTTGTAGCTTTTCTTTGTGCCGATACAGCCGTAAAGCCTTCGCGCATTGCTCACTTCCTTCTCTTTAATATGTTTCTTACTGCACTAGTGCGCAAGTGTATAGACAACGCATACTGAGAATTCCTTGCGTTTAAGTCACGAAAGCGCAGGACATAACTTGCCGCATCAAACGACTCGAGTTCGGGCAGCGGTAATGCCTCACTTGCGAAGCGTGCTCCTAGAAAGACGCAAGAAGTGGCCCTCGTTTAATTCGTCTCTTTACCGTGTCATAGCCTTCAGTAACGGAAGCTTCTCTGCACGAACTCGGCTGTTCTTTTACTTGCGCTTGTTCTGTTTCTTCCTTGGATAAGCAATATTTTGAAAACACGTGTATTTCCTTAACAACATACTTTGTCTCCGAGTGTATCGAGAAAAAATCATCTTGCAATTTCAGCACGTCTAGTTCATCATACAACTGTCGGATCAAGTATTCGAGTGGAATACAACACATGGGGGGGGGGGAGAGAACTGTCTTCGAATGCCGAAACGGGTACGAAATTTCTCTAAGCATAAAAAAAAAACAATATTGCAAAAGCACTCAAAATAACTTTGTGTCAGTGAACTCAAAATTATTTCTGAGTCTGTTGTCAGGGCAGCTGGCGAATACGCAAATAGTAGAAACCTGTTGCAGTTGCTTGTTGGCTTACTCTGCCGGAACTTGATGAGGCTGCTGGAACGCATCCGCGGACACAATTCAATGAGAATATCGGGCAGCAATAATTCCAGATAAGCGGGCGTGGTCTATCATAATCAAGTATACGGGGAACTGGAACACTGGGTCCTTTAACAGATATTTCCATTTGAAATGGACGTTTTCGAGTTTATATGGTTAGTTATAATGCTAACAGATCCCTGCATACGCAAATATCAGCGTAGGCTGAACGTAGTGTGAGACACAGTAAAACGCAACAAGTCCATTTTAAAGTGACACTAATGAGAAAAAAAAGGATCAATTTAGGTTATTAAAGTATTCTTGAACAACTCTATTTCCGTTGATTTTGCGGTAATAGTTTGATTACTGAAAAATAAACTGCAGTCAATGTTACTGTTTTTAACTTTCACGCCGAAACCCCACGGCTAATACGTCAGTGTGGTGCCAAGAATTTCAAACCATTTTTCATAATTGAGCCTGTATGACTCAAGAAAAGGAATTTAAACTTTCCAACTTCAGTCTTTGGCTTATTCTCTCACACTCTCTCATTATCTCGTTCCCTCTCATAAACGGCGAGACCCTACATATAAGCAGCAACTACACCTCTCTATCATCCCTCGGCAGTTCCTGAGCTGCGTATTTGTTGTTTTCGACATCTTCTCAAGGCTTCTCAAGGGCGTTGAAGTGCAAGTTGACGCCTGCGAGCAAGTCACGATGGAAACAAGGAGCTACCGAGTTAATGAGGTACACGAGTCCATTGGACGCACTTATTGTTTCCGACTTCCTAAGAGGCGAACCAAAGTGAAAAAAAAAAAACAAGCATAAAGAACAAGTGCGGACCGACGATCCTGGCGACAAATAGTGGCAATCAGCAATCACTGCTTTCCCTCTCACGCTGCTTCTCGTGCATCCTCTGCACGGCAGCTGTAGTTCGCGCAACTGCTAGTGTCACGCCTTCGTTAGTTCAGACGTAACGATGCCAACAGGCAATCTTTTCTTTTGGTAAACCAATTAGCCACATCAACGTTCCCTTATAGTCGCGAATGTAGTATTCTCCTTGTAGGCACTCTAGGAACTAATAATTTCTACGGGACTAGTCTAGCAACACTTTCAAGAGATACAGAGACAAATGCGTCTGAGATGTACTATACTTTGACGTAATAACATTCTCAGGTGTCCCTTCCCCCTTCGCCCCCTGGCCGCTGCTCCCACGTGTACCGCAGCCCACAAGCTAGGGGATAAATGAGCCTCGGTCGCCGAGGCGCACCTCCAAATCTCGCGGAGGGCAGATTAATGGAGCTTCCCGCAGTGCGTCCCGGGCGCGAAGTCATTAACTACGCCCGCTGCTTCGCTAAGGAATCAGCCGGCGCTGCCCTCCTTTGGGCTTCAACAAATCCTCCTTCGCCGCCATGTAACCTTGCTCTGTACTCTCGACGCGACCCGCGTTTTTCCTACCGCGTTGAAGATAACTTGGGACAGAACATACCTGACACGGCAAAAAAATATCTCAACCTTGTATTTGTTTCGGCGCGAACGGCAAGTTTACTTTGGGAAGCCATCATTCTTCGGTCTGATCTCCATTCACCTTCATCTTCTTGTTCCTCTGCCTTCTCGCTTCAGTAGACTTTGATATAAATGATACCTATGTTTTCCGGTAAACTGAAATGTACACCCTACAGGCGCGGTTTAGTGTGAAGGAAATATGCACATCGAAATGCAACAAATTTGGCGTGGTTTCTAGAAGTGCTGGGCACGGTAAACAACGCCGCGATGTTTCGCTTTGAGTAACTTGCCCGCACTGGCTACAAAGAAACACGGAAACGACATACCACGCGGACGTCGATGAGGGCTGTGTGACAGCGCGGTTCGTGGCGTGGTTTGGGTATAAGAACCTTGTGCAAGGAACGTTAGGCCCCAATGATGCCTAATATTCCCAGATCATACAAGTAGGATACCGAAATGTTCTGCCTCGGAAGGTTGAAGTTCTTGCGCACCCCTAATTACTTGCAGCGCTTCGGAATGTCTAATGCTGGTGGCTTTTAACAAACTGGAGAGTGACACACAGTTGCACTGAGGAGTGACACATGGAACGCATTACCTAGCGATTAACTGTAGCGCCACGTCGCAGTGCGGAAAATAATTGTGCTATGAACGAGAACAGAGTGGATGTTTTCTGTGTCATGCAGTCACTGCGAAATATTTGAAAAGCTATGCCTTTCATACGCTTGTACATGTGTGTGTCCAACGGGTGCTATGATATCACTTGCTTTCGGGTATGTCATTTAAACTGAATATTTGCTATTACTGCTACGCGTTCGGATGCCTGGGAAAAATGTGTTTTGCTCTAACTCACCTCCGGAATTGTTAACCGTTTTGATATGACAGGCAATTTCTTTACAATTCACTAGTAGCGCACTCTTCTGGTACATTTAACGCGCCTCGGCAGCGTAAATCAAGTAAGATAGCAAGAAATCTATAAAAAGTTCGTCCAAGGAGTGCATTTAAGATTCTTTGTTCACGTTTCCTAGGTGACGCGGGCCTGGACTCATGCCTGTGATACCAGTTGTGTAATGTGTCCTTCACCTCATTCCTCCCATTATCGTTCCCCATTGTGACCCCTTTTCTTCCCCTTTTCCCCTTCCTTTATGTAGAGCAGCAGGCCAGATGCTCCATTATCCGGCCGACCTCTCTACATTTTCCAGTCATTAAAATACTTCTTTGTTTGGCTGCGTCAGCCGTTTAGAGCTTGGAAACTTTTGGCTGTGTATGTTCGTCCGCCGCGTCTTTTCGATAACGCCGTCATCTTGACATGAGGCCACCTCCTCACCTTCAGTGTCCCTCTCACTCAGTGGTGAAGGGAAACAGAACTTGGCCACCCATTGACACCAGCGAGGATTGAGGTCATGTGCTTGCGGCAACGAACAGGCAATGGCGCGACGAGCCATTTACGACCACATGGATCACGCAACAGTAATGTTTAGCAGTTTCATCGGAACTCTCTGCGCCACTTAGGCTACGAGAGCGGAATCGTCTGCGCATGTATTTCGGAGGGCACAGCAGACGACAGTCTAGCATACGAAAACGATGTTTTATGCATGAAATAATTTTTAATATCACCTCATCTTGTCATGCTTTGAATCTTTTTGTACAATTTATTGTTTGTAAGAAAATTGTCTACGCGAGAGTTTCCGACACTTCCAAGTCCATCTAAATTATTGACTCTCGCGCCGAAAAGAGATTGTTCTTGAGTATAGATGGCAGTATAGATGGGAGATCCTTTTGCTGCGCCCGTAAATGAGTCCAGAGGTGGACAAACCGCTGAAACCTGCTGATTTTCGTTTTGTTATGTTGGTTGAAACAAACGGACGCCGACAGCCTAAAAAGCTTAGCGCTGAACTCCCCTCGCCATACCTGAAGGCAGTCCTCATTATTATGGGC